>NC_086449.1:143423906-143656406 GCF_028390025.1 Pseudophryne corroboree
CAGTCTTCTCCTCATCGGGATCCCGGCGTCGGTATTATGAACGCTGGGATCCCGTCAGCCGGCATATCACACTGATTCCCATTCAGCAGCGCTAATAGGATGTGGCTCATTCTCCTTACACTCATTATTGGGGAGGGGATGGTGGGATCAGTGGTGTGCAGTAAGGTAAATGGCTGGGGAGGCACTGGTTCGTATCAGGGCCAGATATTCACACACATATATATGAACCCAAGGGTTTATGTGGGCATTATACACACTCTACCTTGTGAGACCACACCCTTTTTCGATGCATGCTCTCTGTAAAATATGGGATGGTGCAAATTTATAGTTTGTAGGGTTCACTGAACACCCTAGCACTGGCCCTGGAAAGGCCATGCGAAAAGCAACTTGATATGAGCAAACACAGCAGATTCTCACATGGTCACTGTCTTCATGTCCTACAGGACCCGCAAACAGAGGAATGTGGGGGAGGGTAAAAGTGGTGGAAGCAGAGATAAGTGTAGGATACACAGACAGACAAACACAGGACTTACAGAAGGGGGTTTCAAATGCTTGAATGGAGGATCCTAAGTATTGCAGAGGTACCACCACAATAATACCTCTTTCACACCGCACCTCTGAACACTGGTTTTTGGCACATGAACGCATACAACCTGTGTTCATGTGCGGTGTGAAAGGTGTCAGGGTTTAAATACCGGGTTGAGTGAGGTGCTATGCGGTGTCGATGCAACTCATTTCCGTTCACTCTCTAAGTAAGGGAGGTGCTTGGAGATCATGTGATCTCAGAGCGCCACCCCCGCCGTGTCACCGCTGACGTCAGCAACTCGGTATCATGCCGGGCTGCTGACTGCTGTGTGAAAGGTGCCTGAAGCGGGTCGCACCCTGGAGCTCCCGTGTCAGGCTCCCGGGTGCGACCTGCTCAGGCAGTGTGAAAGGGGTATAACTGTTCAGTCAGTGCCATCTCCAGATGATAGTAACAGATTAATATAATTAAAAATATACTGTATTCTTTGAATGAATAATTTTTAAATGAAGAAAGGTTTTTAAATATTTGTACTTTTTTTTTTAATAAATTTAATATGCACCTATCAAAAGGGTGTGATTGGAGTGCAACGGGAGGTTCTGCCAACTGAGAGCTTCATGCAGTGTGCACCTGGGGTACAGATGGTATAAGAGTGTGCTCCTGGGGTACAGATGCTATAAAAATATGCATCTGGTGACTGGTGTACACATGGTATAAGAGTGTGCACCTGGGGTACACATGATATGAGTTTGCTCCTGGGGTACAGATGGTATAAGAGTGTGCACTTGGGGTACAGATGGTATAAGAGTGTGCACTTGGGGTCCAGATGGTATAAGAGTGTGCACCTGGGGTCCAGATGGTATAAGAGTGTGCACCTGGGGTCCAGATGGTATAAGAGTGTGCACCTGGGGTACAGATGGTATAAGAGTGTGCACCTGGGGCACAGATGGTATAAGAGTGTGCACCTGGGGTACAGATGGTATGAGAGGGCACCAGACATATACTAAAGGGGGAGTAAGAGAAACATAAACACAAGGGTGGGTTGAGTGCAGGCATGTAGAGACAGATGTCCTGATACTAAGATACACACAGGTGTGTCTGTGTCTGAGTCTTTTGCCGGTCACATGTCTGTGACCTTATGCAAATATTTCTAGAAGCCCTTCCCTGGTGGTTAGCCATGTATCTCAATGTGTAAGAACTGAGTGTCTTCAAACCCTGCAATTATCTTTAGATGCACCCATGATAGGTCATACAAGGAATGTTGCAGCAGCCCCATGCTAGGTGCAGATTCTCCATATTTATGGCCTCCAGTGTGAGCAACTATGCTTCTGTCCTGGATGGTGGCTTGACACTTAAACATCAGATATCAGCCACAATCAAATCCTCATTCTTTCACCTGAGGAACATAGCCAGAATCAAGCACTTAATTCCCTCAGATGATCTGCCAAAAGTCATCCATGCATTTGTATCATCTCGATTAGACTACTGTAATGCCCTCCACCTTGGTCTCCCAGCAAAAGAATTGCACCGCTTACAGCTGGTGCAAAACACAGCTGCCAGGCTGTTAACCGACCAGCCCCGTTCTAGCCACATAACACCCATACTCTACTCCCTCCACTGGCTGCCTGTAAGATGGTGCATCATCTTCAAGATTGGCTTACTGAGTTTCAAAGCACTAAATGACCAGGGCCCAAGGTACCTGAAGCAGCTTCTGACCCCATACTGCCCCACTCGATTACTGCGATCTGTAGATAAAGGACTTTTAGCAGTACCTAGAATCTCCCATAATTCATCTGGGGGTCGAGCTTTTAGTCATGTGGCTCCGACTCTATGGGAATCACTTCCCCGCACAGTGCGAGAGGCCCCAACTATAGAATCCTTCAAAAGTAGACTCAAGACTTTCCTGTTTACTCAAGCATTCCCATAATTGTCCCTTTAGTATCTACAGGCTTCTGTATTTTATGAAAAGCTGTTCTGTACTTCATTATTTTCTGTACTATATTATGCTATGTATCTGTTAAGCGCCTTGAGTCCTATTGGAGAAAGAGCGCTATATAAATAAAATTATTATTATTATTATTATTATTCTGAGTTCACAACCACATACAGATGTAGCCACTCTCATCGTGGCTGTGACTAGGGAAGCTATTCAGCATGAATTGGATTGGTGCTGAAATTGCTACTGAGAGGTTTCAGCACATGTGCATGCATGTGCAATGTCTAAAACTGCATTCTCTTTAGAACGCAGTCTAAGACCGGGTGGGTGGTAACGGGGTGTCGACACTGCGTTTTGTGGGCATCTACACACCGTTCGGGAGTCCGGACCGTTTGTGGGCGGGCCGTGGCGGCTGCGTGACATCACACATAGCTGCTGTAACCCAAAAACATGGCTGCATGGCTCCTCTGCCTAGCTGCGAAGGCAGGGGACAACCCTTTAGATGCAAGCGCGTCTCTGTACAGGGATGCACTTGCATTTCAGCGGGGGGGGGGGGGGGGGGGGGGCAAGTATGCAGGGCAACTTGCCCTGTGCTGGGCACCCCCCGCATGTTAGAGTAAAGGGTTGTAGTTGTGCGATTTTTCGTACAACTACAACCCATGCTGAATCAAGCCCATGGTGCAAGTGCGCCTTGTTAGACTCAATGCGCTTGCTTGTACGTTGGCGTGCGCGTACATCTTAGTTGCACCCGCATCCCATTAACACTGCATTGAGCGGCAAAAGGTGCAGCCTGGCGTACTAATGCATGGATGCGACTAGGCGGAACGGGAGTGCCCCTGCGACCGCATCACAGCCACAATGAGCATGGCTGCTTCTGTAAGTAACTATTGCCAGTGTTTTGCCTTAACAGGCGTACAATTGAAAAGGCCATGCAATAAAGGAACTTGGTATGAGCGAGCACAGCTAATACTCACATTGTCCCTGCCTGCGACGCTCCCATTAAGGCATGTTTATTAATTATCTTATGGATTACTCTACAGATGTATTCATTATCCTACGGATCCCTCTCCCTATACATTATGCAATATGTATCCCATAGATCTGGGCTAATGCCATTATTTACCATCACATTCCAAAGCTTGGGAAGTTTAGCTAAAAAGCAGCTCCCTATGGGGGGAAAAGGAAACATCAGCAGGTATCTCCGACCAATATCCGCTGCAGTCCCCAGCTACATACATTTGGGGAATACTTATTATTTACAGGTACTCCCTTGGAAACGTTTTTGGGGGATATCGTACAAATAATGACTGATAAATACTAGAGATGAGCGGGTTCGGTTCTCAGAGAACCGAACCCTACCGGACTTCACGTCACGAGCCCAGATCCGTGTCAGGCAAAACATCATCATCCCGCTGTCGGATTCTCGCAGGGTTTGGATTCCACATAAGGAGCCGCGCGTCGCTGCCATTTTCACGTTTCTCCGTCCTCAGTGTCCGTGTCTTGTGCTGCATCTGTCCAGTCACAGTGGTTGTGTCCTCTGCTGCCATATGTCCAGTGTAGCTGTATAATTCCAGTCCATTGCAGTGGTGCTGTGTTGTCCTGCATCAGTCCAGTGGTGGTGTCCCTGTGCTGCCGTATATGTCCAGTGGTACTGCCATATATGTACAGTGGTACTGCCGTATATGTCCAGTGATCCTGCCGTATATGTCCATTGATACTGCCGTATATATGTCCAGCGGTACTGCCGTATAAATCCAGTGATCCTGTCGTATAAGTCCAGTGATTCTGCCATATAATTCCAGTGGTACTGTCGTATAAGTCCAGTCCAGTGATACTGCCATATATGTCCAGTGATACTGCCGTATAAATCCAGTGATTCTGCCGTATAATTATAGTGGTACTGGCGTATAAGTCCAGTCCAGTGATACTGCTATATATGTCCAGTGATACCGCCGTATATGTCCATTGATACTGCCGTATATGTCCAGCAGTACTGCCGTATATGTCCAATGGTACTGCTGTATAAACCCAGTGATCCTGCCATATAATTCCAGTGATCCTGCCGTATAAGTCCAGTGGTACTGGCGTATAAGTACAGTCCAGTGATACTGCTGTATATGTCCAGTGATACTGCTGTATATGTCCAGTGATACTGCCGTATATGTCCAGTGATACTGCTGTATATGTCCATTGATACTGCCGTATATGTCCAGCGGTACTGTCTTATAAATCCAGTGATCCTGCCGTATAAATCCAGTCTTCCTGCCGTATAATTCCAGTGATCCTGCCGCATAATAATAGTGGTACTGGTGTATAAGTCCAGTCCAGTGATACTGCCGTATATGTCCAGTGAAACTACCGTATATGTCCAGTAATACTGCCGTATATGTCCATTGATATTGCCATATATGTCCAGCGGTACTGCGGTATAAATCCAGTGATCCTGCCGTATAAGTCCAGTGTTCCTGCCGTATAATTTTAGTGGTACTTGCGTATAAGTCCAGTCCAGTGGTACTGCCGTATAAGTCATGTGGTACTGGTGTATAAGTCCAGTGATCCTGCCGTATAATAACAGTGATCCTGCCATATAATTACAGTGATCCTGCCATATAAATTCAGTGATCCTGCCATATAATTACAGTGATCCTGCCGTATAATTCCATATAAATCCATATAATTCCATATAAATCCAGTCCAGTGGTGCTCCCATATAAGTTCAGTGGTGCTGTCCTGTGCTGTATATTATTTACTCCAAATAAAGGGGTTATTAATATTGAATCCAAAATGTTTTCACAGGGTTTGTCCTGTGTGGTGTAGAGGTACGCTCTCATGTACCGCATATAGTTAATATAATCCATAGTCTCATAATATTACAGCATTCTCTTTAGCACCTTTTTCACTGCTCCAGATAGTTCGCTTAGCACCATGACCTACGGCCTTATTATTCACCAACATGTTGACCCGATACCAGCCCCTAAGTACCCAATGGAGACCCAGTCTGCTCATGACAGCACCTGATCAGAATCTTCTGTGCCATGTTGTTATTGTGTTTGAACGCCACAATGGGACACAGACGAGTTCCACTTAGCTCTAGAGACCTGCAAGTATTCTGTACCGTATCCTCCACCAAACTGCTAGATTGCTGCACCGGCTACCTTCATTCATGACCGACTGGTGCTCTGCATGTTCTCCATACATATCACCTAGTGTGTAATAGGTAGTACGGCTGTACACACAACTTCTACTGCAGTTCAAATAAACCAAACACCTGTTAATTGCTTGGGCCGTTTAGTGCATATGGTCTTAGCTGGTGTCTACTATTATAACCTGCATTCCCCCACCAATAGTACACACATATCAATAAAAAGTCCTGCTGTATATGAATCAGCAGTAAAAAAAAACCACAGCAATAGTATACAGTGATATATCTGACAAATGGCACCTACCTACAGTATTAGGATTCGTTGCATGTCTGTTTATTTTCTACTATGATGATTGTCTTTTATACTTCCTGATTTGGGTGTATAGGTTGATGATGTGATGCTGGGAAATGTAACATTACTCAGCACGTTTAAAGCCTATTATGCTGTGATGATGGGTGTAGGAAACCAGGCATTGATAATTATAGAGTATGTAGATTTCTAAATTTACATTTGATGACAGTACTTGTTTGGCTGTGGATACACATTCATTTAGGCAATTTTACGCATAAACACATAACGCTGGTGCACCATAGGAGGGATGTATGAAACCTTTTAAAAAGGCAAGGTTCCCATAGCAACTAATTAGCTTCTTGCACCTTCTATAACATGATAACTACAATCTGATTGGTTGACATGGTTTTATACAACTCCCCCAGTGGTGCTGAGAGAGGGGGGAGAGGGTACAAATTACCCAGGCCCAGGTCTGATGGAGGGGCTCAGTGAGGGGCCCCTGGGCCCCCTCCTCTTACCTGGCAGCAGCAGCTGCAGCTCTTTTCCTCAGCCCAGCACATGTTGCTGTGTGCTGGGCTGCAGTGTGGTCATGGAGGTGCTTAAAATACCATTTTTTTCAGTATTTTTTTCCAAGGCCACTCCCCCTGAAAAGTACCTGGGCCCAGCCGGGCTCTCGACTACCCTGAACTCCCCCCATGTTACCTATGCTTAATAAAGACATCCACATTTAGGGCCCGATTCAGTATCATTGGTAGAAGTAAACAAAAAAAAAGCAAATTGGAGGCTGCGCTAAATTTGTACGATGTAACAACAATAGTAATTGATCTAATATTGCACAATTCAATATTGAAAAATTATTACACTAAAATATTGTGGTGAATACACCATAGAGTACATGCAACATGAATAGGAATTTAAAAAGCATACAATTAAAATAATAAGCGTTTTTAGGGTTACCCAAATTGCCAGGAATTGGAAAGAGATTTGAAGATGGAAAGTCCGTTCCAAAATAGTCCCCCAGATGTATCTGAGTCCAGTGTAAACAGGTTTTAGGAGGTAAGCAGTGTCCAATGTAATAACAAGTTACCGCTAGAGGGTATGGTGCTCCAAGATTTGAATGGTGAGCTCCTCATGCAATACGGTAAATCAAGATCATCGGTTCAGCTTGCTATTAAAGTCCTCCAAGTGTAAATGATGGTCTGAATCTTGGTGGGGGTGGTTCGGTCTTCCAGCAATAAGTTCCTGGCTTGGGTCCCTGTGCTCAAAATCTTGGAGCACCATACCCTGGGCCTGAGTGTTTGAAAAATGACAGTTAGGAGCTGATTGGCCGGTACTTTATCTCCGTTCAACAATTGATACATCTCCTCCTTTATCTCTCTACACTTTGGGCCTGATTCATATGTGGTTGGAGTTGCTATCGCTTCTGCTTACATAGAAGCAGCGGTGATAGCACTAATATGGTAATGCAGCAGGAGGCATCATACCACCGTCTTATTGCATTACTGATCTGAACTGTGGCCAAGGACACAGTATCATCAGATCTTCCCTGGCACGATTGGGGTCGCATAAGCCAGCTGCCGCAAGTCCTACATAGAGGCCTGGAAATCTCCATCCTTCAACAAAGATCCTGGCCTTTTCTATCCTCCCGCAAAACAACAGCAACATGACTCCATAGAAAAAAGGAGGCTGTCACCACCCCCTCCCTGTCCCCAAATGGCATCAGACTGTCAATCACTGCCAGTCTGATGCAATCCCTGCATCCTGTGTCGCAGGACGCTTTCTCACACTCTCAGAATGGATCCTCCACATACACAAAGTACCGAATATCTGCACTCTGTGCATCAGGACGCACCTCCAACCACATCTGAATAAGGTTTCAAGCTCTCTCCAAGCTTTGATAAATCTCCTACGCAGTGCAGGTTGGGTTTGAACTGTTACTGGATTCAATAACAAGGAAAATAATCCATTGCAGCACCGGCAGGAGGAGAGTTCTCCTAAACTTGATGGTCCTTGGAAAGGAACCCTCAGAGATCTTGAGGTGATGGTAAATGTTTGGAAATAATTTACCTTAAGAACATGTAGGTACAGTAAGTGATTGTCAATGTTGTGGGTTTCAAATGTATAAAATATATAAAGATATCCTAATAAGTAAAATTAAGTGTAAAAGACTTAGGGGTCTATTTATGTAGCAGTGATGACTCTTTGTCTTTGTTATCATCACTGCCTCCAGTTAGCATTAGGGATACTGCATTTCTCCAGTGGTTGCTGTATGTGCACAGTATACCACATCCTCGTAGTCTTCAAAATGCAGTGTAAATAAACTGTGGAAATCTTCAGATGGTGTTACCTATACCCCGCAATGGGGGACATGTGAGACTGGAAAGGATTCATTTGATCCCCGCTAGGTCAAACTTGTGTAAACATGCATGGCCGCATTTTGCAGTGATCCTTCACCGCAGTGGGAGATACAAATTGCTTAAACAGGGGAGCTACTTAAATCTGTCTTGAGTTAGGGCGGGTGTGGGATGATAGACAGTGTCTAGTTACACAGTCAATAGATAGACACCATATGTTAGACAGACATTAGGTCGATAGGGTCAAAAGGTCGACAGGGTCAAAAGGTCGACATGAAAAAGATTGACAGTGTCAAAAGGTCAACATGAAAAAGGTAGACACCAGGGGGGTCATTCCGAGTTGTTCGCTCGCAAGCTGCTTTTAGCAGCTTTGCACACGCTAAGCCGCCGCCTACTGGGAGTGAATCTTAGCTTATCAAAATTGCGAACGAAAGATTAGCAGAATTGCGAATAGACACTTCTTAGCAGTTTCTGAGTAGCTCCACACTTACTCGGCATCTGCGATCAGTTCAGTCAGTTTCGTTCCTGGTTTGACGTCACAAACACACCCAGCGTTCGCCCAGACACTCCTCCGTTTCTCCAGCCACTCCCGCGTTTTTCCCAGAAACGGTAGCGTTTTTCCGCACACACCCATAAAACGGCCAGTTTCCGCCCAGAAACACCCACTTCCTGTCAATCACATTACGATCACCAGAACGAAGAAAAAACCTTGTAATGCCGTGAGTAAAATACCTAACTGCATAGCAAATTTACTTGGCGCAGTCGCACTGCGGACATTGCGCATGCGCATTAGCGACTAATCGCTCCGTTGTGACAAAAAAATCACGAGCGAACAACTCGGAATGACCCCCTATGTTTTTTGCATTTTTGTGGTTTGTGTGGATAGTTTTGTCATCTGGGACCCCCAATTGTAGAGAGACATACCCTCACGGGGTTCACTTCGCTCGCCACGCTTTGGGCTCGGTGTGCTTGCCACAAAGTTTATAACCAACTCTATGCCGACATGGATAGAGAAGGTAATAAATAGTCCAAAAACATGTTAAATAAAATAAAAAAAAGCGGCTATCTTTTATGTCGACCATTTTCATGTCGACCTTTTGTACTGTCTACCTTTTTTATGTCGACCTTTTGACCCTATCGATCTAATGTCAGTCTAACATATGGTGTCTATCTATTGACTGTCTAACAAGACACTGTCTAACTATCAACTGGATACCGTTGGTGCATGGTCTACATCAGGGCTGGCCAAACCAGTCCTCGAGATCTACCAACAGGTCACATTTTCCAGACCACCTAGCTGGTGCACAGGTGTAGTCATTACTAATTAAGTTGTGCTGCATTCATTCCTAACTGACATGTCTACAGATCTCTAGGAGGCCTGGAAAACATGAACTGTTGGTAGATCTCGAGGGCCGGTTTGGCCAGCCCTGGTCTACATAAATACCCCCCCTACAGTGATTATAGTACATGACTAAAATAAATGATGATTTTAGATTTAATATAATCTACCAATTTTTACAATTTCATGGAAAAGAATGATCATATTTCTTCTACAAACTTTCATTATAGTACATGTACTGGCCATGGCTAATAAACCATTTGCAAAGCATATTTTTAATTACTGAAATCTAGAGCTTGAGAAGTAAATGTTTCTAAATTCCTGTTCATCCTCCTGTCTGTCAGGTAGTTGGTATGAGATTGCTGGAAATGTATCCCATGGCATAGCAGTGTGGGCTACACAATCTGTGGTATAGGTTGACGTCTAGTATGTACAGTTTGAATGCTTTCTCTTGTACATTTGGTTTCTCAGTTTATTATTACTGTTTGGAACCATTTTTGGATAAATGAGCCTATTATATTCATCTGACCTGAGGTAGAACAAGGAAAGGTATTCATATTGTGAATCATATCGCTGTATTACATACAGTAAAAACAGATTTTAAAAATAGATAATTATCTTTTACGTAATGAATTTCTGCCATAAAAACCAAGGAGGAAGTCTGTTCTCTATAGTGCCAGATAGGGCACACAAGGAAACATACTCTTAAGCCACAACTTTCCGTCTCGTGTATGACAAAACAAGTGCTAATATATGTAGTTAGGAGACTTCCTATATATGCACAAGTAACCAAGAAAGCACCTATCAGTGACCAATCAAAAGCTGCTCATTTGAAGATACAACCATCGTCAATATCATGATCAAGCCAAGCTCACCTCACACCTACAATGTATATGCCTGTAGAACTGCACCTGTTTGCGATTGTGCAGATAAGCCCGTAATGTCCTCTGCCTACATTAATATTGCTCTTCCTTCCTCCACCACACCTCTGGAAGCTCAAATACAGTAACCGGCAAATCTGCTTATACAGTAAGTGTGCTTGCTTTTTGGCCAGTCATAGAGGAATATTTCATAAGTAAATGCTAGTTAAGCAGATTGGCATGTCTCAATGTTGGGAATAGAGTAAAGTACATTTGGAGGAAGAAACAGTCTGTGTGATCATTGTTAATTCAATCAATACCATTTATCAGAACACAGGTGTAGGTTATATCTGTGAAACCCCACTTAAGATGGCGTGGAGTGGGTACAAGTTGGAGTTACCTTTCTAATAGAATTACCTTTCTAATAGAGATGTTTTGGCTTTGTATAAACTTTGGTTTTGTATAAACTTTGTGTTTTGGATCCAGTTTTGATTTTACCAAAGACACCCTCACGTGTTTTGGTTTTAGATCTGCATTTTTTATTTATTTATTTATTTTAATTCATAAAACCAGCTAAAATCACATAATTTGGACCTGTTTTGTTCCTACAGTATGATTAACCTCAATAACATTAATTTTCAGTAATTTGCTGTCAATTTTGACCACCTCACAGCTCAGAATATTGTTTTCACCCAGTTTAGGCAAAAGGCTGCAGCGAGCTGGCTGGTTACTAACCCACAGAGCAGCGGCACAAACACACAGCAGTTGATAGGACATGTATGAAACACTGGCAAACAGCAGTGACAGAAAAGAAAAGTGGTGCAAGATGGATGTCTTGTACATGATTGCCCATTAAAATAAGTCAGAGTTCAGCTGGAATCCCGCCTGAACGCCGAACTTGGACTTCATTGCATCCCGCCCAGTGGCGTAACTACTGCCCCCGCAGCCCTCACGGTGGCTTGGGGGCGCAGAGCTGCGGGGGTGCCGCCACTGATTTAGCGCAGATTGACATGCGGACGCTCGTCCGCATGTCAATCTGCTGTCTCCTCTCACTAACCCTCCGCTGCTGTGATGGAGGGACACGGAGGGCACAGCGCGCGCCTCTCCTGTGTCCCTCCTGGGTCTCCGGCGGGTCTAATAAATGAAGTGCCGTTCATGAGCTCTGATTGGCTCACGAACCGGAACTTCCTTTAACAGATTCGCCGAAGACCCAGGAGGGACACAGGAGAGGCGCGCGCTGTGCCCTCCGTGTCCCTCCATCACAAAACAGCGGGGGAGCGCGCGGAGGGGGGGGGGAATTTAACTGGCACTGGGGGAGCATGTTCGGGGGAGGGGAGCATGTTTGGGGGAGGGGGAGCATATGTGGCACTGAGGGGGCATATGTGGCACTGGGGGGGGTGTATGTGTACCTGGCACATGGGGGGAGGCTATATTTGGCACTGGGGGCATGTGAGTACCTGGCACTGTGGGGGAATATCTGGCACTGGGGGCATATGTGGTACTGGGGGGGTATATGTGTACCAGGCACGTGGGGGGGCTATATTTGGCACTGGGGGCATGTGAGTAGTGTACCTGGCACTGTGGGTGAATATCTGGCACTGGGGGCATATGTGGCACTGGGGGGGTATATATTTACCTGGCACATGGGGGGGCTATATTTGGCACTGGGGGCATGTGAGTACCTGGCACTGTGGGGGAATATCTGGCACTGGGGGCATATGTTTCACTGGGAGCACAGCCCTAGCAACAAGCGCTGCCCCCTAGCAACGAGCATGACACCCAGTGCATGAAAACCCTGGCAACGAGCATGACACCCAGTGCATGAAACCCCTGGCAATGAGCATGACACCCTGAGCATGAAAACCCCTGGCACCGTGCATGGAACCAAGAGCATGAAACCCCTGGCAACGAGCAGGTAATTTAAAAAGTAATTAGAAGCCATACTGTAGGACTTAATGTGTAATGGTCATTACGGTGTGTGGCATAATGTATCACGGACATTGCGTTGTGTGTCATAATGTGTCACAGGCATTACGGTATGTGGCATACTATATCACGGGCATTGTGGTATGTGGTATAATGTCTCAGGGGCATTGCAGAGTGGCATAATGTATAACGGGCATTGCGGTGTGTGGCATAGGGTATAACGGGCATTGCGGTATGTATCACAGGCATTACTGTGTATGGTATACTATATCACGGGCATTGTGATATGTGGTATAATGTCTCAGGGTCATTGCAGCGTGTGGCATAATGTATCACAGACATTGCGGTGTGAGTCATAATGTGTCAGGCATTACGGTGTGTGGTAAACTATATCACGGGCATTGTGGTATAATGTCTCAGGGTCATTGCAGTGTGTGTCATAATGTGTCACAGGCATTGTATGTGCTATAATGTATCAGGGGCATTGCAGTGTGTAGCATAATGTATAACGGGCATTGCGATTCCTGTCATAATGTGTCACAGGCATTACGGTGTGTGGCATAATGTGTCGGGGGCATTACGGTGTGTGCATATTGTGTCATGTGCATTATTGTGTGTGGCATAATGTCTAAGGGCCATTGCAGTATGTGGCATAATGTATACTGGGCATTACTATAAGGAGGAAAAGTGACAAATAATGTAAGGGGCATGAATCGGGATTATTTTTCTTTCCTGTGGTGGCTAACGTCTCGGCATGCAGGTTGCAAAACTGGGGTAGAAGGTAGTCTTTTCCTGCAATGCCACGCCCCTTTATGCGAAGCCCCGCCCATTTCAATAAAGCCACGCCCCCTTTTGTGGCGCGCGCTTGTTTGTCCCTTTACTAGTGCCAATTATGGGGGATGGGGGGGGGGGCGAAGAATTTTTTGGCTTGGGGGAGAAAAATTTCTAGTTACGCCACTGATCCCGTCCCTGGGGTCCACCATTAACAAAGTCTCTGTATTTTGATGTCATTGCTAGTACAGGTCGTTCTCATGGAATTTCCAGTTCATTTTCACGAACATCATCTTTTCCACATTTTGAGGAAGTAGCCTCCTACGCTGATCACTGACAAGGTTGCCGGCTTTGCCGAAAACTCTTTCTGAGTGTACACTCTGGGTGGGCAGCTCTAGTAATGCAAAGCAAATTTGTGCAAGGGCATCCAAATTGCCTTTTTTTCCTTCCAGTACTCAAAGGAACTCTGACATGGGGTTCTGTTTATATCTCATACAAGTCTAATACCGATATTAAGAGTAATGATTCGGTGAAGACAAAAGTATAACAATAGCAGCTCATTCTATGTTGAGCAATTACAAAAGGAACTATGGTGGTCATTCCGAGTTGTTCGCTCGTTGCCAATTTTCGCTATGCTGCGATTTGTTGCAAACTGTGCATACGCATGGTACGCAGAGCGCATGCGCTTAGTTATTTTACTAAAAAGCTGCTGTTTTGCTGTGGCTTCTGCGGCGCTTTTCAGTCGCACTGGTGTTTGGTAAATGATTGACAGGAAAGGGGCGTTTCTGGGCGGCAACTCAGCGTTTTCCCGGCGTTTGCAAAAAAACGCTGGCATGTCAGGGAAAACGCGGGAGTGTCTGGAGAAACGGGGGAGTGGCTGGCCGAACGCAGTGCGTGTTTGTGACGTCAAACAAGGAACTAAACGGACTGAGCTGATCGCAATTCGTGAGTAGGTCTGGAGCTACTCAGAAACTGCTAAGAATTATTTAGTAGCAGTTCTGCTAATCTTTCGTTCACTATTCTGCTACCTATCCGTTTGATAGATAGACAGTGGTGGTCATTCCGAGTTGTTCGCTCGCAAGCTGCTTTTAGCAGCTTTACACACGCTAAGCCGCCGCCTACTGGGAGTGAATCTTAGCATAGTAAAATTGCGAACGAAAGATTCTCAAAATTGCGATTACACACCTCTAAGCAGTTTCTGAGTAGCTCCAGACTTACTCGGCATCTGCGATCAGTTCAGTGCTTGTCGTTCCTGGTTTGACGTCACAAACACACCCAGCGTTCGCCCAGACACTCCTCCGTTTCTCCAGCCACTCCCGCGTTTTTCCCAGAAACTGTAGCGTTTTTCCGCACACACCCATAAAACGGCCTGATTCCGCCCAGAAACACCCACTTCCTGTCACTCATATTACGATCACCAGAACGAAGAAAAAAACTCGTAATGCCGTGAGTAAAATTCCTAACTGCATAGCAAATTTACTTGGCGCAGTTGCTCTCCGGACATTGCGCATGCGCACTAAGCGGAAAATCGCTGCGATGCGAAGAAATTTACCGAGCGATCAACTCGGAATGAGGGCCTGTGTCTAGTTAGACAGTCAATAGATAGACACCATATATTAAACAGACATTAGGTCGACAGGGTCAAAAGGTCGACAGGTCAAAAGGTCGACATGGTCAAAAGGTCGACATGAAAATTGTCGACAAAAAGATAGACAAATGTTTTTTTTTTTTTAATGTAACATGTTTTTGGATTATTTCATACTTTCTCTATCCATGTCGGCATAGAGTTGGTTATAAACCTTGTGGCGAGCGCAGCGAGCCACCGTGCCCGAAGCGTGGCGAGCGAAGCGAGCCCCGCGAGGGTATGCCTTTCTACAATTGGGGGTCCCAAATGCCAAAACTATCCACACAAACCACAAAAATGCAAAAAAACATGGTGTCTACCTTTTTCATGTCGACCATTTTCATGTCGACCTTTTGACCCTGTCGTCCTTCTGACCCTGTCGACCTAATGTCCATCTAACATATGGTGTCTATCTATTGACTGTCTAACTAGACACTATCTATCTTTCATACCGGAACCATTCTGCTAAGCTAAGATACACTCCCAGAGGGCGGCGGCCTAGAGTGTGCAATGCTGCTAAAAGTAGCTAGCGAGCGAACAACTCGGAATGACCCCCTATATCCAGAACTGGATATATGTTTACAAGCAATAAGGATATGTTTACAAGCAATAAGGATAATCCATTTATACATTATTATGACTTGTGCCGGACAAGTCATTTCCCTGTGTATATTGCATATACTTTATTTATATATATATAATGTTTATTTTGAAGAAGGTAATTTTTTAATATGAATAAATGCTAAATACTGGCGCTTTCTTTTTCTTTTTTTCTTGACTCTGTGACATGCCTATTTGTATGCTGTCATTTAAATAATCCTCGACCATTCTTTGGATGGTGATCGTATTAAATGGAATTATGGTAGAGGTATCACTAATTTTGTCCAATTATTGTGGCCCCGCCCAGATGTAAAAAAAATTGTGTTGACTCCTCTGCATCACCACTGGGTCTTTTGGGAAAGCTGAGTTTTTTTCCTGGCAGCAGCAGTTTCTGAAGGAGAGACCTAAAGGAGAGACTGTGTCACGGTCTGAAGTACTAAAACTTACTTGCCTTTGCGATGCCTGTCCTGGTTGGCACAGAGGGCTGGTCGCATTACTACCGTGCATTGCTCCCATTCCAAGCAGGGGTCCGCTGGCGCGGATCTCAGGTAAAGTCCTGACAGCTGCTGCGGTCTCTGTGAGCGGCGCTGCACTGTGTCTGCTGCCGCTGCCCGCTGTCACAACATTGGGGGTCATTCCGAGTTGTTCGCTCGTTATTTTTTTTCTCGCAACGGAGCGATTAGTCGCTAATGCGCATGCGCAATGTCCGCAGTGCGACTGCGCCAAGTAAATTTGCTATGCAGTTAGGAATTTTACTCACGGCATTACAAGGTTTTTTCTTCGTTCTGGTGATCGTAATGTGATTGACAGGAAGTGGGTGTTTCTGGGCGGAAACTGGCCGTTTTATGGGAGTGTGTGAAAAAACGCTACCGTTTCTGGGAAAAACGCGGGAGTGGCTGGAGAAACGGAGGAGTGTCTGGCCGAACGCTGGGTGTGTTTGTGATGTCAAACCAGGAACGACAAGCACTGAACTGATCGCACTGGAAGAGTAAGTCTCGAGCTACTCAGAAACTGCACAGAGAAGTCTTTTCGCAATATTGCGAATCTTTCGTTCGCAATTTTGATAAGCTAAGATTCACTCCCAGGCGGCGGCTTAGCGTGTGCAAAGCTGCTAAAAGCAGCTTGCGAGCGAACAACTCGGAATGAGGGCCATTATCCTCCATGATGTCTGTTTCCTGGTGTTTGGGCCTAATCCAGAGTTCCTTTCAAAACCAGACCTGGGCAGCTGATTCTTCATCGTCCAATTCTAGAGCTCCTTCCAGCCAGCTGATTACAGCATCCAGTCTCTGAGCACCATTGGGTATAAAGGTGATTTCCTGCTGACATCAGGCAGGCAGTACAACAGTCTCTTCTCGGAAAGTAACAGCTCTGTGCTGAGCTTTTACATATTCAGTGTTTTCTGTAATCCAGTTCCAGTGGTGATTTTCAAGTACCAAGTGTGTATCTGCTATTATGGGGCATATTCAAGTGATGTCGGAACCTTTCCGACGGAAAGGATCCAATATTTGAGTATTCAATTAGCAGCCAAATCCAATAGGATTGGCCGTTCCCGACAATGCCATTCGGACTTTTTTTTATAGTCAGATTGACATTGTCGGAAACGGGGCTAAAACCTGTCGGATTTGGTCGCGATTCCGACTACTCATGTGAATCCGTGGCAATTCCGACTTGCCGGAAAAACGTCTGGAAGATAGAATAGGTCAGAACAGTTTTCGCACAGTGGGCGATCAGGTCATAATAGCGCATGTGTATGTACTGCTATGCGCATGCGTGTTGGACAACAATGGGCATCGCCGGTCTGCGATGTGATGGTGCAAAATATCCGATCGCATGGGCATTCGCAAAGTGATTGACAGGAGGAAGCCATTTGTGGGAGGTAACTGACTGTTTACTGGGAGTGTTCAGGAAAACGCAGGCGTGCCCAAGCGTTTTCAGGGAGGGTGTCTGACGTCAGATCCGGCCCTGATCAGCCTGATTCTATTGCACTGGAAGAGTAAGTCTTGGGCTGCGCAGAGACTTCACACAGTGGATACTTGCAGCTCGGCGTACACATAGCATCGCACACTTGCATGGCAAAAATACACTCCCCCTGTAGGTGGCGAATTACCTGAACGTAGGACAGCAAAAAATGCAGCCCAGCAATCAGATCTGAATGACCTCCTTGATCCACAGGTGTGACATACTTAGCAGAATCGCTGTTTCATCACCTCTTTCAATTTCTCAAGCTGCTTTTCCAAAAGTCTAATTAGGGGAATCACCAGACTCAAGCTAGCAGTGTCTGAACTCACTTCACAGGTGACTACTTTGAGTGGTTTCAGCAACTTGCACAATATGGAAAGTATTTTCCACTGTGCTGGACTACTGTACATTCCCTTACTTTCCCAATGTCATGGGTTGTTGTGTAGCTTTGGATGGCTTGTTGCTGTTCCTCCATCCGCTGAAGCATATAAAGGGTGGAATTCCACCTTGTTACAAGTGACATGCGGTGAGGTGAGGCAGAGCATTCCCTGTAATACCAATGTATATATTAGAAATATCTTCTTTGTTTTATTCTAATCATTTTTATAGTCAAAACTCTGGCGTAAAAAGGCTATGGCAGGTGAGGCAGTGCCTCACCTTTCTGTCTTTTCTGCACATCTCTGATCAAAACTCACCAAATTTTCAGCAGTATATACTGATGCCTCTTTGTATAATGCCTTTGGCTCATATATTGTGTGTAAATATGGGTCTGGTACTAGCCAATGCCTCCTCAGCCATTTACCTTACCGCACATCCCTACTTATTACCACCTATTGCTTCAGTCGATGGCAGGGCAAATTGAACTGTTCTTACAGCCACTGCAATCTCCTACTTGGTGTTGCTGAATGCTGAAAATGTCCTAAAATGTTTCAGGTCACATCCTGGTACTCGCGAGGAACTGTTTTTTAGATATAATGGAACCGAGATGGAATTTGATAGTGGGGACACAGGGCCTCAATTAACTGTCTAAAACCTGCTGCATTAATGTCTAATATTAGACACAGATCTAATAATAGTGATCTGCTGTATGAATGGGTGCCAGCTGTCATACTTACTTCCTCTAACAAATGATTGTTTAACAGTCAATTGTTGTTTGAAACTATTAGCAGTGTTCTTGGTCCACTTCTGGTATGAAGCAGCAGCAGCAGCAGCAGCAGAAGGCCTAGCACCCAAAGATTCTTCTAAGCAATACTGCATAGAAGTGGAGTCACCTAGCCTTATCAAACTGGATGCAGGGCTACCTCTGATCATTAGTGAGGAAATTGATGATGAAGGTGCTGGCGGTGGAGATTGCAGGTGCTGGGATCTAGCGGAGAGAAGGGAGCTGATGCTGGATTGATTCTTGCTATTTTTTTAGCACAAGTTTCTGATTTTCACCAAAACTTTCCATGAACTCGCTGTAAATGACATTACAGGGAAAAGGTTCCTAGATGGTTAAGGTCTCTACCTCTACTTAAGTTGGCTTTACAAATGCTACAGATGGCTAGACAAATGTTGTCAGTATTTAAGTAAAAATAATTACACACATACGAAGTGGATTTTTTGGTCTTATGCCCAGGTATGACAATGACCTTCTTATAACTGGAAAGACTACTTCCACTGATGCCTGACTTACACAAACAACATCCTCATCATCAACATCCTCATTAGTGTCGGCATCAGCTACACAAATATCCCCCTAATCCTGTTACTTTTCCACAGTAGCATCCTCAATTTCTATGTGACCAGCTATACTTCGGCTACTCATCCCCACATTTGCAGTGGGTACAGAAATGGTGGAAGGAGGCTTCTCTATGAGTACAGTATCAGAGAGGTTGGGCTCACACATAGCACTCGTGAACACACTTAGACTCTCTTCAGGGATTTGTGATGTTCCTGCACACCCAGTTTATTCTACTGCTTTAGTGTTTTTTTCAGCACTGATTTTCAAGTGTTTATTTTTTTGACACCTCTTCTACACTCTGAGTGAGATGGGTTTGAGTCATCATGAGAGGCAGAAGATGATGCCTCACTGACAGTTGCAGAACCATCACTCATTAATAAAGGCCAAAGCTTGAGCCTTTCCTTGCCATTTTTATGTTTTTCTGCACTAAACTTTGCCTTTATTAGAGGTGTTTTTTCTTTACCACTGTAAAATATATATATTTTTCATTTTAGATGCACTGACTTATACCCTCTATGCCCTTGGACATTAGCCTTAGTAGATGACGTTGAAGGAATAGTATCGTCATCTGCTGTGCTAGTATTTGGTTGCTGTTCTTGCTCTTCTCTCAACTGACCATTATCCATATTGATGAACACATCAATTTTAAGTGAACGCAGTGGAGGACAGCGCACACAGGTTGTACAAACAATATATATATATATATTTATTTTTTTCACATGTTTTGCAAATGACAACTGACACTGTGATATTTACATGAACCCAGTGGGGGACTGTGTACACAGGTTGTACAAACAAAACAAACAATTTTTAAAAACTTTTTGTAACCTATTTTTAACTTTATTCCCAAATGACAACTTACACTGCAGGGAGTCGCATCGCTTATATTTATGTGAATGCAGTGGGGTACAACACACACAGGTTGTACAAACAAAAAGAACAATTTTAAACAACTTTTTGTATTTTTTTTTAAACTTTTTTCATAAATGACACCTGACACTGCTGGCTTATATTTATGTGAATGCAGTGGGGGACAGCACACATAGGTTGTACAAACAAAAATGTTTTGTTTTTACTTTTTTTGCAAATGACTACTGGCATTGTGGAGTCACTCCACTTAAATTTATGTGAACGCAGTGGGGTCTGGCCTGTAGAGTCACAGTGCAGCACCAGTGTGATACACTTAGGCAATAGACAGCTAAATTCCTGCACTATAAAAAAAAAACCTATAAACAATGATTTGCTCACTGCCTGTACTGTAAATCTACTTGACCAATATCAACACTAAGTAGCCTTAGGAGATTGGAGTGGAGTGGACAGATAAGTCAGCTCAGCACTGGAATGGGGGGACACAGTGTACAGATAGATCAGCTCAGCCACTGAAGTGGATGGACACAGCGCAGCACAGCAGCCACTGGAGTGGATAGACACAGCACAGCAGTCACTGTAGTGGATGGACACAGTACAGCAGCCACTTGAATGTATGAACACAGCACAGCAGCCACTGGAGTGGATGGACACCGCACAGCAGCCACTGGAGTGGATGGACATAGCACAGCAGCCACTGGAGTGGATGGACACAGCACAACAGCCACTGTAGTGGATGGACACAGCACAGCAGCCATTGGAGTGGATGTACACAGCACATCAGCCACTGGAGTGGATGGACACAGCACAGCAGCCACTGGAGTGGATGGATACAGCACAGCAGCCACTGGAGTGGATGGACATAGCACAGCAGCCACTGGAGTGGATGGACACAGCACAGCAGCCATTGGAGTGGATGTACACAGCACATCGGCCACTGGAGTGGATGGACATAGCACAGCAGCCACTGGAGTGGATGGATACAGCACAACAGCCACTGTAGTGGATGGACACAGCACAGCAGCCACTGGAGTGGATGGACACAGCACAGCAGCCACTGGAGTGGATGGACATAGCACAGCAGCCACTGGAGTGGATGGACACAGCACAACAGGCACAGTAGTGGATGGACACAGCACAGCAGCCACTGGAGTGGATGTACACAGCACATCAGCCACTGGAGTGGATGGACACAGCACAGCAGCCACTGGAGTGGATGGACACAGCACAGCAGCCACTGGAGTGGATGTACACAGCACATCAGCCACTGGAGTGGATGGACACAGCACAGCAGCCACTGGAGTGGATGGACACAGCACATCAGCCACTGGAGTGGATGGACATAGCACAGCAGCCACTGGAGTGGATGGACACAGCACAACAGGCACAGTAGTGGATGGACACAGCACAGCAGCCACTGGAGTGGATGTACACAGCACATCAGCCACTGGAGTGGATGGACACAGAACAGCATCTACTGGAGTGGATGGACACAGCACATCAGCCACTGGAGTGGATGGACACAGCAGCCACTGGAGTGGATGGACACAGCACATCAGCCACTGGAGTGGATGGACACAGAACAGCAGCTACTGGATACGATGGACACAGCACAGCAGCCACTGGAGTGGATGGACACAGCACATCAGCCATGGAGCCAGTACAGTGTAAAATGGCGCCTGACTCAACACTGCAGAGGCTTATATAGAATTCATTAAAGCTGGGATGATGACGTTTACTTCATTTTGGAGTCTAGAATTGGTGGGGAGATCCGAGCGGTGGCCCAAATTCCCTAGGATTGGGTAAATTCGGGTGGGCTTGGTTCTCAGAGAACCGAGCCTGCTCATTTCTACTTAATAAATGTAAAGGGTCACTTTGTAAATCATTACCAATAGGCAAAGTAATTGGAGAAGTATAAATGAATTTAATAAAATGGGTAAAAGAGGAACCAAAGTCCCTAATCACCAAGATATTATGTAAATGAGGCCATAAGATGTTATGAAATGACTTCTCTGTGTCTAATCCAGACATCAGGGACTGGCGACTTATTAGAAGTACTAGAAACTAATCAGGGAAAAGAGAGACTCTTTGTTGGGGTACTCTTACAGATATATATTTTAAATATAACATTTATTCTAAATTATTAAAATATAAAGGATAGCCTCCAACGTTCCAAATTCCTGAGTAAAATCAGTTGTAGTTTAAGACCTTGCAGATGTGCGCACCGCCATGCGCGCATGCAGAGAAGTGCTGAAATCACGAAATAGCGATTTCAGCACTTTTGCGTTTGAAGCTGTATCGGGCCCAAAGTTCTGCTTCTACTGTTTCTGTGTGTGCGGTAATCGCAGTGAACCTCAGAAATGAGAGAGCATACAAAATGTCCCAGCCTGCGCTTGAAGAAAGACAGAACATGCGTTCATACATGTAACACTTCAAGTGAGAGATGTGTCACTGAATAACTCACTAAACAAAGAGACTATTATCCCTGTTAAGTGTAAAGATCTCATTACATGTCTGCTGCCTAACCATCCCATTAGACTCTCCACGGCCTGATTGCTGAAACCAAATGTATCTGACACGATCTAGTGAGAGATACAACAATTACATCATAATAAAAGTTACCGCACACTAGTCTACACATTTAGGGAATACTCTGAGTAGTCAATAAGTACCTGACACAATTAGTGAGAGGTACAACAGATTTTAATTAATTGACCATATAAAGATATGTGTATTGACCATACACATCTTACAATAATGCAAAGTACCTGACACAATTTTAGTGAGAGGTACAAGTTACTGTCCAAATACATAACAAACGTATCCTACATCGTATGCTATACCAATTGATCAACGGGAGATTAATTATACTCTACACCAGGGGTGGGGAACCTCAGGCCCGCAAAGCCACTTGATCTGGCCCTCCCAGGCTCACCTAACCAAGGGAGATACCGGGCGCCCGCTGAGATTTTGTTACTAGCGGGCGCCCGGCTTCTTCCCCTCAGCAGAAGCAAGAGGTAGGAGCTCACTCCTGAGCTCCGGCTCTGGAAGTGTGCGTAAGTGCCTGTGCAGTGCTATGGGAGAGATGTCATGACATCTCTCCCATAGTTCTGAGGAGCGGGCAGCCAGGCAGAGGGCAAGGGTCCGGAAGCAGGAGCGGGGCTGGTGAGTATTGTGTTTTTTCTTTCTTTGAATGTGTCTGTGTAAGCGGCGCTACTAGGGGTCATATCTACTGGGGGCAGGCTAATTTTTACGTTGATAATTTTTGTATGGCCCCTGAAGGATTTTATAAATATCCAAATGGCTCTTGGTAGAAAAAAGGTTCCCCACCCCTGCTCTACACTTATGGGCGATTACAATTTACCATGTCATATTATATTGCATTGCACACAAGTTGAATGTTAAGCCACGGTACCTGATACTAAGTTGTGGCTAATATATTGTTACTCTGTATGATCAAATATTAGTGTATATCAGTCTTTTGGCAGAAGGCCAATGATACATTGAAAGGATACTGTAGTAAGTTGGGGACTAATCTTTACTATAGATACAGTATCCACCTGAGGAGTAATAAAATATCAACTCAGATCCTATACTACCTTCTTCATATTTTATAGTAGTTTTTAACTGAGTCATTCCATTTGTGGTAACACCATGATGAGCTGACTTATACAGTTAAAAATGTTTTACATTACTACAAATGATCATAGGAGAGGGGCAGAAGCATTCAGTCGGTTGTGTAAAAGATTTTATTTCACATATTTTCTTTCTACAGCAGCACTCTTCTTACTATCTTTTAACATATTTTGCATGACATAAGCATATCAGAGATATACTTAATTAAATGAAAAAGTTATATTTTATTATCGTGCACCCTAAACAGTTCCTCTTTGTGTTAGCTTAATAAGCCTATTCTTTTGGATCTGTGGTAGCACCCCCGATAATATACACGAATATAGACATATTTACGGCAGGGGTATTCTCTGCAATTTATACATTACACAATTTCATTTTTCCAGTGCAGCAGACACCCTTCTTCTTTTTCTCTTTTAAACTGTCAGGGAGCTGCAAGCAACATCACAAGACCCATTCTGCACATGTGCAGACACCCAAACATCGTATTTGTATGCAAACGATCGGGTTTGCATATAAATATTAATTTGGCACTATGTAAGGTGTTGTGGGCCCCTTGTGACACCATATAAATTAAGGAGAAGAAGAAGAATATTGTCCTTTTACATCATATTGCTTATTATTAATGCCAGCAGTGATCCCATTATGGTTACAAAACAGAGGGCCTAATTCAGAGTTGATCGCAGCAGTAAATTTGTTAGCAGTTGGGCAAAACCATGTGCACTGCAAGGGAGGCAGATATAACATGTGCAGAGAGAGTTAGATTTGGGTGGGGTGTGTTCAAACTGATATCTAAATTGCAGTTTAAAAATAAAGCAGCCAGTATTTACCCTGCACAGAAACAAAATAACCCACACAAATCTGACTCTCTCTGCAAATGTTATATCTGCCACACCTGCAGTGCACATGGGGGGTTATTCCGACCCGTTCGCACACAGCGGCTCTTTGCTGCAGTACGAACGGGTCAGAAATGAGCATGCGCGGTGGACGCATTGCGCATGTGCCTTGTTGCCTGGCAAGAAGACGGACAGGCAGGAGGCATTCCGGGGCGGATGCTTACCGTTTTCCAGGCATGGTGAGTCCAACGCAGGCGGATCCAGGCGTTTGGAGGGCGGATGTCTGATGTCAGGACCGGGACCTTCATCGCTGGATCCGTCGCACTGGGTAAGTAACTGCAGCCCTAGTCTTGTTTTACTTGAAACTTTTTTAGGATAGTAGCACTGCACAATCGATCACAGCCCTGCTATGCTAAAATATACTCCCCCATAGGCGGCGTCAGGTTGATCACACGAGCAGCAAAAAGTTGATACATGCGATCAACTCGGAATGACCCCCATGGTTTTGCCGAACTGCTAACAAATTTGCTGCTGCGATCAACATGCACCCAATAACTGCACAAATCCAACACTCCAGCAAAGGAGCCGACACAGACAAAGTGAGGGTAATTATGCGCCATCTTCCCGGTGATAACTCCACTACGTTTGCACAAATTTCTGGGAACATGTAACGCTATGTAAACGAATAGACATTTCATTCTGTCTCTGCCCCAATATGTTTACCGGAGCTCATCAGTGATGGAACTTCCTCCAGATAGACTGCACAGATTACACATTGCTCTGTCTGTGGCAAATCAGTACCAAAGGAGTGTACTTTATTCTAGAGCAGTCAGTACACACACCATGGGGGTCATTCCGAGTTGTTCGCTCGTTGCCGATTTTCGCTATGCTGCGATTAGTTGCAAATTGCGCATGCGCAAGGCACGCAGGGCGCAAATGCCCTGAGTGGGTATTAAAGGCAGTCTTCCATTCATCCCCCTCTCTTATTCGGATTAGATTGTACGCACCGCGTAGGGCAATCTTAGAAAAAATGGTGGCAGTACGAAGCTGGTCAAACAAGACCGAAATGAGATGCAGTGGGTATGAGTTTTTAATCGTGATACGGTTCAATTCCCTGAAGTCGATGCAGGGTCGCAACGAACCGTCCTTTTTACCCACGAAGAAGAACCCCGACCCAACTGGAGACTGTGAAGGTCTGATAAATCCCTTAGCCAAGTTCTCCTGAATGTACTCTGCCATAGCCTGAGTCTCAGGACGTGACAGGGAGTACAACCTGCTCTTGGGAAGCTTAGCATTCGGCAACAAATCAATGGCACAGTCATAGGGGCGATGGGGAGGTAGTACCTCTGCAACTCTTTTGGAGAACACGTCCGCAAAATCTGCATAACATCCTGGCAATCCTGGCAAACTTAGCTGCGAAAGCCTGACTGGAAGGCTCAAGCAACTCCTGAAACAATCAGTACCCCAACTAAGAATCTCCCCAGAGACCCAGTCAAATTGAGGATTGTGGGCCCTTAACCAGGGTAACCCCAACACCAATGGGGCAAAAGTACAGACAGTCACATAAAAGGACAATTTTTCAGAGTGTGTGGCTCCAATAAACAAAGAAATCTGGCTAGTGCAAGAGGTAATTTTACCCTGGGATAATGGTTCCCCGTTTAACCCACAAATCTCAATTTCCGATGCCAAGGGTACTAAGGGAACAGAGTGTTTCAGGGCGAATTGGCGGTCCATAAAAACCCCGTCGGCCCCACTGTCCACAAAGGCCTCAGTCTTGACAGTTTGACCGAGGATCTTCAAGGTCACCGGAATGATAAAAGTCTTCTTGGGAAATTCCGACTTCTGACCTGACAGGATATTTCCCATCACCCTCAGGCCCTGAAGTTTTCCGGCTTTTCTGGGCATGATACTTCCACATGACCTTTATTCCCACAGTACAAACATAACCCCTGCTGTCTCCTCCGTGTCTTCTCACGCGAGGAGAGGCGGGTAGCCCCAATCTGCATAGGCTCCTCGGAAAATTCCTCAGAGTCTGAGGTTCCCTTGGGAAAGAAGGAAACCTCGGTCTCCCTTTCAAGCCTGCGCTCTCTCAGCCGTCTATCCACCCGAATGGATAACTGCATGAGCTGATCCAAGCTATCAGGCAAGGGATATTGTACCAGTTGGTCTTTTAACTGGTTAGAAAGACCTCTTCGGTACTGGTGTCTCAGGGCTGGGTCATTCCACTGGGTATCATGGGCCAACCTCCGAAACTCCGTACAATAAACCTCAACTGGCCTTCGCCCTTGCTTAAGGATCGAAATCTGAGCCTCGGCTGAGGCCGTCTTGTCAGGGTCATCATACAACATGCCCAGTGCCGTAAAAAAAGCATCAACACTTTTAAGCGACGGACAGTCAGGCTGCAACCCATATGCCCAGACCTGTGGGTCTCCTTGTAGCAAGGAAATCACTATGCCCACCCGCTGAATCTCCGACCCAGAAGACTGAGGCCTAAGCTGGAAATATAGCTTGCAGCTCTCCTTGAAACAAAAGAACTGCGAGCGATCTCCAGAAAAACGATCTGGGAGATTTACTTTCGGCTCCTTAACACCTGAAGGTACTGCTGCTGCGGGAGCTCCGCCAGCGGCCTGCGAGGTGTGCATTTTAATGGACAAATCATTAAATTGTCGAGTCAGGACCTGCACCTGATCGACCACCTGTTGCAAAGTATTTTGAGGGGTATGCTCCATATTCCCACAAAATTTCAACAGGAGTATTAGGCTGCTGAATATGTTATGCACACCAGTGCCAGCAGGAATGTACTGGTGTCTGAACGGTGAGGGATGCAAAACAAATGAACTCACAGACAGACTGGGGAATATGACATTACATACACAGAAGGTGATAGGGTAACAAAATAAACACAAAGTGAACAGAGAAGCCCAAAGGCTAAGAAACTGGGTGTCTCCCTAGTATTTGGAATGCTCAGATGGAAAGAAGCGAGATGTAGTGATTTAATACGTAGAGAACCCGAAATGCTGTTGCTAAGGGCAACAGCAAAACCCTAAAGGGTTACCAATGGGTGTGGCAGTAAACTCCTTGGTCAGAGATGGAATAATAGACACAAGAAGAGTCTCCACAATCCTAGTCCTCACTTGCAGTGCACTGGTTCAGTTTACTGCCACTAAACTGACACCTGAACACCTTGCACAGTGAGAAAGGATTTTGGCAGGCAAGTCTGAGAATACAGCCGCAAACTTGCTAGGTTCACAGAGTAGCAAAAGAACCCCAGCAGGTTAAACGACTGACTCCTGTCTTACTGCTAGGTCTGGATTGGCAGAGTGTAATACCAAATCCCAAGGCCTATTTGCAGTAAGCAACAAACAAATACAAAGTTTACACAGTACTAGCTAGCTTTCAGGAACTGACTAACCAACAAAGATTCAGCAGCATCTGCCTAACCTGAGAAGAGGGTTTATATAGCAGGTGCTGTCCACGCCCCACTCAGACCTCACAGACTGTGAGCACAAAAACCAGCACCGGATCCCCTGCCGTGCACAGAGCCTGTAACCACTGCACAGCAAAAGACCCGAACCGGAGTATCAGCTACGCTCAGGTTACTCCGCTAGCACTTGTCTCCCGGTTGCCATGACGACGTGGCAGCACAGAGCAGGAGACCCTAACAGGTAGCTCCTTGCTCAGGTTAGTTCTGTTGAGGTCGCCCAGCACTGTAAGCAGAGAGTCTGGGTATTTTTGTTCTATGTCGGATATGCATAGGGCCAGGTGGTGCAGGGCTTCATTCGCGCAGGTGAGGGGGGGGGGATGTACACTCCCACAAGGACATTTGAGGCAAATGAGGATTAGAAGGGGTTGCAGTTGATACTTAGCATCTCCAGGTAAGGGCTACCTGATTTGCCTAGGATCGTGACATTGCTGCACCATCTGTCGTTGATGTAGAAGCAGATGCCACCACCCTTCGTTTTTCCTGAGAGAACCTTGGAGAGATCGGCCCTGAAGAGACTGAAGCCTGGCAGAGACATTGGGTTGTACGCAATATGGTCGTTCAGCCATGTCTCCGTAAAGCAGAGGACGGACGACCCTGTAATGCCTGACCCTGCGCTGCCCAGAAAGAGGGACAGTTCGGCAAACTTGTTTGCCAGTGAGCGCACGTTTAAGAGCAGGATCGCGGGAAGTGCAGACCGGTGCCCTCGCTGCCGCCACCTCACTAGGGTGCCTGCGCGACAGCCTCTCCTCTGAGCCCAGGTCCTTCTACTAGGGCCGACATGAGGGCCTCTGTCATTCTCTTTCCGGGGCTGCCGATCCGTCCGCCAGTCGCCGCCTGGGCTGCAGGGGGCCGCTGCCGCTCGGTCATCCACTTTGGCGTCCACAAAGTCTGCATCCCTGCCACAAAGGGCAGCAAGGGCTGCTGATCCGCCCGCTGACGGGCCCGAACGTGGGGTAAGCAACGCGGGAGCGCTCCAACTTAGGAAGGCTTCCCTGCTGTACTTGGTCACCGGTGGGGTAGACAAGGGCAGGGGAAAACAAGGGGAGACAGGTATTTTGGCTGAGCTGCATAGCTCCGGGGCAGCCATCAGTGACGCCATCTTGGATTGTGTGTAAATCTGGCTGTGGTACTAGCCAGTGCCTCCTCAGCCATTTACCTCACCCCACGTCACTGTTATGTACAGTATATACTATAGCATGATCCACAGCAGTGCCCTGGGCTCTAGTTCCTAATTAGTCCCACGGCAGTGCCCCACCTGCTGTGGTATGATATCTCAAACCCACGCAACCCCCATCAAGTCCCCATTTTTAATTTACCTTATGGACTGGTGCCTTTTCAGTTGGTTGCTCCTTTTAATCACGTCAGCATCAGTGGAGAAACATATGGAGGAGCTGCCAGCAGACGTGACCTTAGGTCATGTCAGTAGAATGCTGGGTGTGCCTCTCTCTGCAACTGTTTGGCACTAATTCCTACTGTGAGCTGGTTGCATGGGAGGCAGGCCCCCTATGCCTCAGGGACCCACAAAAACAGCACACCCTGTGCCCACTATAGATACGCCAGTATTAGTTATATAACACTGGCCCTCATTCCGAGTTGTTCGCTCGTTCTTTTTCTTCGCATCGGTGCGATAAGTCGCAAACTGCGCATGTGCAATGTTCGCAGTGCGCCTGCGCCAAGTAAATTAGCACAAAAGTTTGGTATTTTACTCAAGGCTTAACAAAGATTTTTCATTGTTCTGGTGATCGGAGTGTGATTGACAGGAAGTGGGTGTTTCTGGGCGGAAACTGGCCGTTTTATGGGTGTGTGCGAAAAAACGCTGGCGTTTCTGGGAAAAACGCAGGAGTGGCTGGAGAAACGGGGGAGTGTCTGGGCGAACGCTGGGTGTGTTTGTGATGTCAAACCAGGAACGAAAAGGACTGAACTGATCGCAGTGGCAGAGTAAGTCTCGAGCTACTCGGAAACTGCAAAGAAATTTCTAATCGCTATTCTATTCGCAATTCTGCTAAAGTAATCTTTCGTTCGCAATTCTGCAAAGCTAAGATTCACTCCCAGTAGGCAGCAGCTTAGCGTGTGCAATGCTGCTAAAAGCAGCTAGCGAGCGAACAACTTGGAATGAGGGCCACTGTCCACTCACGTACTTGATTGTGTGTGAATTGTGTACTGTAACTAACTTACTACTGCATTCCGGTGCTTGGTAAATTCCACAATTTAGCAGTCCCCACAGAAATCTATAGGGGCTGCCTTTGCAAATGAAAACTGAGAAACAACAGCAGAGATCTTTGATACCTTCTGCTGTCCCCTGGGGATACTTCATTTTTACGGGTGTCCCCCAAAAATCTTTTGATAAACATGCACACAAAATAGGTGTTTCTGTCAATATATAAGCAGCCAGTAACACCTAGATTATGTCACTCTTCAAATATGTAATTTACTCAGGAACAGAACTGTGATTCATAAGGGAGTATTTTCTCTCTCTGCACTCGCCTCTGGAGAAAGTAGAATAGGCTAGGAAAGACAATCCCGCAGGACACTACACATTTACTGCTACTCCGAAGCTGACCAATGGGAGCAGGCAAGGATTGGTCAGTGAGAGACCTGATCACTGTTGGCGTTTGTCAGTTGGTGCCCACCATCCTTGGGGACTGGCTCCCCTTCAGAGCTGTGATATCATAGCCCAGCACCAAACTTCCAGCATTTCACTGCTGACCATGGAGGAATTGCATTGTTCAGCTTCACATGTCTGTTCGGGACACCACAATGAAAATATAATGAGTGATATTAATCTTGGCACCTTAGACCACTGCTTAGGTTAGCAAAGTAGAAGCACCAGCAAGTTTTCATACACTGACAGTAGGAAGTGGGTAGTGATCAGCCATTTACTGATCAATGTCTGCCTGCTCCTTCCTATAGACATCAGATGTCTATAGGAAGTGACCACAGCCAGAGCCGGCTCTAACCAATATGATGCCCTAGGCAAGATTTTGGCTGGTGTCCCCTAGCACCACCACTGGTTCTGCCTCTGACCTTGCACCTCTTTCCCAGCACCATCACCCATCACCCATAGCAGTCCTTATTTTGGTGTTTGTACACCCTATATTTTAAATAGGAACAGTTCACACATTTGGCGCACAGCCCAAAAAGGGGTGTGTTTTTGCTGGCAAGGGGCATGGCCACACAATAGTAACCCCAAATCCAATTACGCCACACAGTACTGCAACTTTATTAACATTTGACCATGCGATAGTGTCCATAATTCATATTACATCCCACATTAGTATCACTTTACCTTATAAACGTTACTCCTCACAGTAGAGCCCCTTATTCACATTACATCACACTGAATTGCTCCTTATTCACATTACACCACACCCTATTGCTCTTTATTCATATTAGACGACACAGCAGTTCCCTTTCTATACGTAACACCACACAGTAGAGCACCTTATACACATAATGCCACACATTAGTAATGCATTTATATACCTAATTCCACACAGTAATGCCCCTTACACATATGAGACACATTATTAATGTCCTTATAAACATAATGCGCCTTACACATTATGACAACCTTTATTAATGCCCTTTTACACATAATGTCCCTTACACATAAGCCGCACATTATTAATGCCTTTATACACATAATGACACACATAGTGCCTCTACACATTTGCTGCACATTATTAGTGCCCCTATACACATAATGACACACATACAGTAGTACCCTGTTACACATATGTTGCACATTATTAATGCATTTTTACATGACACACATAATGCTCCTTACACATATTCTGAACACTACTGCATAACCAACCCACTCAAATGCACATAGCACTCACACTTCCACTAACACTGTGACCTCTGCTTGGATACAGATGCGTCCTCATAAATCTTGCCTCAATGCTAAAGTCGGGCACACCTTTTTTATGAAAATGCATCTTATTTCCATTGCTATGTGGCTAGGATGCACAAGCAGCTTCTCCTGATTAAAATGATATGCAGCATGCCTATATACTGTGTGAGACTGTGGCTGTATCTGCATAAGAAATGCTACACACAGAATATAGGCAAGCCACATTTCATTTTAATCAGCAGAAGCTGCTGATGCCCCTAGGCATATCAAATGCCCTAGGCAATTTGCCTATGCCTATGGCCGACTCTGACCACAGCCAGCTAATAGGCCGTGAATGGTCCTGAGTCAGCATGCTAACAGACCTCTTTTTCACAGTGTTCTTCAGGCGTAACTAAATAGAAGAGATAGTTTGTGTAATCAGAGTTCTTTTTTAATCTACCCAAAGACCTGTTCATAGGGCCTGAGTTTTACACTATTGCACATGCAGCTGCAATTGTGAACGCAATTTATGTGTGAATATATGCTATGTCTGCTTACACACTCCACGCCTGTAACAATAACAATGTGAGACGGACTGAGCAAACGTTGCTATACCCAATGTTCCTAACTGCGTTGCGTGCAGATCCGCCGTGGGCTCAGAACACACCAACGCAACATCTGCTGCACACTGACTCCTAGAGTAAGGCCCAGGCTGCACAGAAATCCAGGCCAACTTTCTTACCAACTGGCCTCTGAGACTGTGGTTGTGTGATTGGGAACGCAGCCACGATCGCACACAGCTGAGCCCCGTAACTCCCATAACACGCCCATGGACCGACCTCTTTTTGCAATAATTTTCAGCCCCCTCCCTGTCTCCACCCAGATACGCCTATGGATTACAGAGGTCTTCTTGGGACCTTAAAATCATGCAGACATTGCAAATGCCATCGCAAACTACAGCTTGCGCGTGCGCAGTGGGACTTTCCATGGCGTTTCATGCCTGCGCAGTAGCAAAAAATCGCTCCAATTTAAAACATTGGCATAGCGTACATCTCTGAGTCAGGCCCATTGTTAAATGAGATACCATAGCTGTCAGATGGTTTAGTATTTTCCTTTAGAGCATTGTCTTGGTCTTGCAGCAGGAATTCCATTGGCATAGAAGTTGGATGAGAGGGTAAAAAGTTCTGTTAATTTCTAAGAAAATGCACACACACATTATATTAGTCCTTATTTACAGGATCCATTACTTCTGGCAGAATCGAAACTAGGATTTGTGTTACCCGGAGCAAAGCTAAACATGTGGCAACCATTTGTGGGCCGACCGTTTGTACCTGTCAACCTTAATGACTGTTGACCTTTCATATCTTTTGTACCTGTCATCCTAATGCATGTTGACCGAATGGTGTCGCCCTATTGACTGTCTACCTAGACATTGTAGATCTATCATCCGGATACCCAGGGTCGGACTGGCCCACAGGGGTACAGGGGAAACCACCGGTGGGCCCCACTACCTGGGGCCCCACTCGTTCCTCTAGGGATCAGGTTCCAGACTGTGCACTTGTATTATTCATGGTAAATATGTTGCATTACACCGCACAAGTTTATTGTGTATTTCAAGCCTCTGTGGGTGTTGGCCACACCCCCTTTGTAGGCTGACCACACCCCTAAGGATTGGCCCCTATGACTGCATTCCCCTGGTGGGCCCTTCATGCCCCAGTCCGACACTGCGGATACCCTGCATTCAGTGCCGGCGACAGGGGGGGTCAAAGGGGACACCTGTTCCGGGCCCCAAGGATCAGAGGGGCCCCAAAGATATGCCACTTAGTGCCCAGCAGGGATGTCCAAATAGGGCAGCGAGTTTTAGGCGGTGTGAGCGCAGTCTCAGAGTGATTGGAGCCTCTCACACACAGTGACTGTGCAGCGGGAGTATGCAACAGCTCTTCTGAGTCCAGCTCTGTTGCAGGCAGTTACAGGACATGGCAGCAGCTCCGCTGGCCAGGATTTCTGTGCCATGTCCCAGCCTCTTCTGGTGGTGTGTGAGGGCCACATGGTACCTGCTGTGTGGTGTTTGGGTCTGGATTCTGACGAGTGCAGCGCAGGTGAGTCTGTTCCCAGGGTAAGGGTGGCTTGGTGAGGGGGATACAGGGCTTTGGGATGATGTGGGGGAGTCATTGGGGAGAGACAGACTGTGGGGTGTATAGGAGAAAGGAGAGAGGGAGACATAGACTGTGGTGTGTGTGGGTGAGGAGGGAGAGATATACACATTGATATATATGTATAAATAAATACATTTTTATTAACCGTTCCTTATATAGCACTGCAAATTCCGTGGCACTTTTAGAATCTGAAGGGGCCCCATAGATATCACTGTATGGGGCCCCAAGATTTCTGTTGCCGGCCCTGCCTGCATTAGGCACTGGCGAAGATCAGTACTGTTCAGGAGACAGAAGAGGGTGTGGTATGTAGGGTCGACCAGACTTAGGTCAACAGTAAGTAGGTCGCCCTGGTTTCTAGGTCGGCAGGGACTCTAGGGTGACATGTACTAGGTCGACATGACAGAAGGTCGACATGAGTTTTTTCCCCTTTTATGTGTCATTTTCTCCGCTCGGCACAGGTTACCGTTCCCAATTGCAGTCCACGTGGATCGTAAAGTATGAAAAAGTTCAAAAAATTAAGAAAAATTGTGAAAAACTCATGTCAACCTTTTGTCATGTAGACCTAGAACATGTTGACCTAGAGTCCCTGTCGACCTAGAAACCAAGTCGACCTAGTTACTGTCGACCAATAGTGGTCGACCTAGACAGTGTCGACCTAAGTGTGGTCGACCTAGAGACCGGATTCCACAGAAGAAATGTAGAACTTTATGTTCATTTCCTTGATTTTCTTTTTCTTCCTTGTTGTCTTAATATAAAGGTTGGTTGAATACACACATACCCATTTCTCCATTCAAAAATGTGGAACAGTATAAAGTATAGTATGAATTTCAGCCTTTAACGTGGCAGCAGGACTGCAACCTCAAACTCAATATCCGATTCATCCTACAACTGTCATCATCCTTATAATGTATGAGCTGCAGCGCCGATCAAAGTGTGCAGGGGGGAGCTGGGCAGCACACATTAACATACATGTGAAGTTGAATGTAACATATGTGCTGGTTTCCTTACTCGGGGATTGGCAGCCGCCGCACACATGTAAGACAGGCACACAGTGCTCAGTCTGTCTATCATCAATAAGCCCGCCCCCAGACTTCTGTGAAACCAGCCAATGGGAGTAGCAGCCCCACCACCGGTAGAGACCCATGCCGTGCCCGGGTAATGTAAGGTGGGGTGTGACCAAATAATTCTCGAAGATATCATTACTGGGAAGATGGCGCTGGCCTTAAGTATAGGTACTGTATTCTTGGGGGGGTCAGCAGGTCCAGGTCCCTCCAGCAGCCCAGGCAATTAGTACCCGAATCCCCCCCGCGCCCCCTCAGAGCCGCTGCGTGTAACATAAAGAGGTGTGCATTCAGGCTATATAAAAAAGAGTTCCGCTCAGCTAATGACAACAGGAGACTGTGGTTTCAAATGCATCCGGAGTGACTCTAGACGTGACTGCACAGGCTTCAGGCTGGGATTTCTGAGTCATCATGAAATAATTCTGATTCTAAGAAGGGCAGATTTTGACACCTGCTTAGAGGGATTAAATACTTCCATGAGGTCACATTCTATGTTATGATCTTCTAGGAATCTTGCAACAGAACTTCTAGGACTGCAGTGATTAATGCTATTCTATTAATCAGGGTGGACGCAATAGCATTTAAAGGGGTATGGGTCGTTGGGTTGACCCAACTTAGGTTGACACTTATTAGGTCGACTACTGAAGGTTGACATGGCCATTAGGTCGACGTGTACTAGGTTAACAGGTCAAAATGTCGACATGAGTTTTTTCACTGTTTTTGGTGTCGTTTTCTCCGTAAAGTGATGGGGAACCCAAATTAGTGCACCGTGTCCCCTCGCATGGCTCACTTCACTCGGCACAGGTTACCGTTCCAATCGTAGTCCACGTGGATCATTAAGTATGAAAAAATCCAAAAAATGAAGAAATAAAATGTGAAAAACTCATGTCGACCTTTTGACCCATCGACCCAGTACATGACGACCTAGCGACCATGTCAACCTAATGCATGTCGACATAAGGGCAATGTCGACCTTCAGTGGTCGACCTAATGAGTGTCGATCTAAGCTGGGTCGACCTAACGACCGTAACCCCATTTAAAGGGAGGCTAAACTAAAATTTTATATTGCCATATAATAATGTTGAGCTGCTAGCAGCATTCACAAGTACATTACTGTATGTGAAAATGACATCACTCAGCACAGTAACAAGAGAATGTAGCGCTTCCAATTTGGGCCCAGGGCGGCTGACCCGTTTGCAGAAACCTACTTATGGCCCATACTGTCTTATGCGTTGTAACAAATATACGTCCGGGTTTCTAGATATTACTATGTTGTTCCCCAATATAAAATGTGCTGCCATGCACAGGGGGCATACTCTCCAACGGAGCTCTCAGTGCCGGGTTGGGAGCTTTGTTCCTCCATCTTGATCCCGGGCTTTATCCCGATCCGGCCAGCAGTTGGGGAGGTATAGTCCGGCCCCTAGCAGAGTAATGACGATTAGGTAGATGTAAATTGTGTTTCCACTCCAGTGATGGATAAGGGGATTGGGGCAGTCTAGCACGTCAGAAGTCGTATGTCTCCGAGGAAAAGAGCATCTTGGGAAGAAGTGGAAGGCTGAAGTGGTCATATATATATCTAGATTCATTTTGGACTTTTCAGATCAGCGCCTTTGAATGTCACCTATCTCTACATCTTGGGATTTGTAGTTTCTGGGGCTGTCATGCTTCACTAATGCTCATTCTGGTACAGGGACCAATGGGGGGGTCATTCCGAGTTGTTCGTAGCTGTGCTAAATTTACACATTCACACTGACATGCGGGGGGGATGGCCAGCACAGGGCTAGTCCGCCCGCATGTCAGTGCCGCCCCCCCCCCCCCTGAAGAAGTGCAAAGGCATCGCACAGCGGCAATGTCTTTGCATTTAAAGAGTAGCTCCCGACCAGCGCAGCTTTAGCGTGCTGGCTGGGAGCTACTCGTCGCTCCCTGGCCCGCAGCAGCTGCGTGTGATGTCACGCAGCCGCCGCGGCACGCCCCCCAACAGTCTGGACACACCTGTGTTGGCCGGACCGCGCCCCCTAAATGGCGGCTTAACGCCGCCGTCCAGCCCCCTCCCGCCCAGCGACCGCCTCTGCCTCAGAGGCGATCACTAGGCAATGACGGCTGCCATGAGCCGGCACACTGTGGTGCCGGCGCATGCGCAGTTCCGAAACGATCGCTGCACTGCGACAAACTGCAGCGAGCGATCGGGTCGGAATGACCCCCAATATGCATATCTACGCCTCTGTATACTGCTAGAACATTATTAAACACAACAGGTTTCAAAATGGACACTTAAATACATATTAAATATTTTATTTTGAAAATACTGATCTCTAAAAATATTCAAACCACAAGTGCAATTATATACAATTTAATGGCAAGGTAATGCATTTTCTATAAAGAACAAGTAATGCAACTATTTTAAATAAATATATACTGTAATTGTGTACTGAGCTGAATAAATGCACTTGACACAACTTAAACGCTGGTATCAAAGTCTATCATAATCTGTTTCACCCTTCAACAGCTGGTTGCCATGTTAGGCTGGAGAAGCTTACTTTACTGAGGTATCCGGGCTCTAGGTCACCATGTAAAGGTCAGCAGTAATTAGGTCAACCACTAATGGTCGACATGCATTAGGTCGACATAGAATAAAGGTCGATGGGGCTAATAGGTTGACATGTAAAAGGTTGACAGTGCTTATGGTCGTCATGTGCAAAAGGTAGCTATGTGTAAATTGTCAACACACATATGGTCGACACAGCTTTTTGGGGGGTTTAGCATTGTAATCAACTCTTTCATACTTTACTATCCACGTGGACTATGATTGGGAATAGTAACCTTGCCCGAAGCATGGCAAGCGAATCGAGCCATCTGAGGGGACGTTGTACACTACAGTAATTGGGGCTCCATGCTCTTAGCCAGTGAAAGCGACACTGTAAAACTTAAAAATGGTATGTTGACTTTTTTGTGTGTCAACCTTTTTTCAAGTCGACCATTTTGTGTGTCAACCTTTTGACCCTGTCAGTCAACTTTTCCTAATGGTCGACCTTTTGTCCGGTCGACCTTTTCATGCGTCGACCTTTTGACCATGTTGACCATGTTGACCTAATGCATGTCGACTAATAGTGGTCGAACTAATGACTGCCGACCTTTCTAATGTAGATCTGGTGAGCCACACCCCTTTATTGAATAAGCAGAGTTTGGGGTAAATTTACTAAAGCTTCTAAAAATTAAAAGTGGTGATGTTGCTGATAGAAACTAATCCGATTCTGTCTATCATTTCCTTATTGCAGCATAGATAATGATAGACAGAATATGATTGGTTGCTATGGGCAATATCACCACTTTTCCTTTTTAGAACCTTTAGTAAATTCACCCCAGTGAGTAACAGCTTTGTAGACGTGCTACAAAGAAATGTTTCCATTGGTTGATTCATAAAAATGGACACAGCCAGCAAAAACTCAGCAACCGGCATGACAGCTTCCTGACGTATTTCACTTGTTTCAGAGCTCATTAGGTCCATTTGCGGCACTGTTTGATATTCGGAAAGGGTGGGGGGGGGGGGGGATTAGTGGTTCTTTGACTGCCTGCTTTTCCCATTTAGCATATTAATAATAAGAATTTACTTACCGATAATTCTATTTCTCGTAGTCCGTAGTGGATGCTGGGAACTCCGTAAGGACCATGGGGAATAGCGGCTCCGCAGGAGACTGGGCACAAAAGTAAAGCTTTAGGACTACCTGGTGTGCACTGGCTCCTCCCCCTATGACCCTCCTCCAAGCCTCAGTTAGGATACTGTGCCCGGACGAGCGTACACAATAAGGAAGGATTCATGAATCCTGGGTAAGACTCATACCAGCCACACCAATCACACCGTACAACTTGTGATATGAACCCAGTTAACAGCATGATAACAGAGGAGCCTCTGGAAAGATGGCTCACAACAACAATAACCCGAATTAGTTAACAATAACTATGTACAAGTATTGCAGACAATCCGCACTTGGGATGGGCGCCCAGCATCCACTACGGACTACGAGAAATAGAATTATCGGTAAGTAAATTCTTATTTTCTCTGACGTCCTAGTGGATGCTGGGAACTCCGTAAGGACCATGGGGATTATACCAAAGCTCCCAAACGGGCGGGAGAGTGCGGATGACTCTGCAGCACCGAATGAGAGAACTCCAGGTCCTCCTCAGCCAGGGTATCAAATTCGTAGAATTTAGCAAACGTATTTGCCCCTGACCAAGTAGCTGCTCGGCAAAGTTGTAGAGCCGAGACCCCTCGGGCAGCCGCCCAAGAAGAGCCCACCTTCCGTGTGGAATGGGCTTTTACAGATTTTGGCTGTGGCAGGCCTGCCACAGAATGTGCAAGCTGAATTGTACTACAAATCCAACGAGCAATAGTCTGCTTAGAAGCAGGAGCACCCAGCTTGTTGGGTGCATACAGAATAAACAGCGAGTCAGATTTTCTGACTCCAGCCATCCTGGAGTCCTCCAAGTCCCTAGTAGCCGCAGGTACCACAATAGGCTGGTTCAGGTGAAACGCTGAAACCACCTTAGGGAGAAATTGAGGACGAGTCCTCAATTCTGCCCTGTCCGTATGAAAAATCAGGTAAGGGCTTTTACAGGATAAAGCCGCCAATTCTGACACGCGCCTGGCCGAAGCCAAGGCCAACAACATGACCACTTTCCACGTGAGATATTTTAAATCCACAGATTTAAGCGGTTCAAACCAATGTGATTTTAGGAACCCCAAAACGACATTGAGATCCCAAGGTGCCACTGGAGGCACAAAAGGAGGCTGTATATGCAGCACCCCCTTGACAAACGTCTGAACTTCAGGCACTGAAGCCAGTTCTTTCTGGAAGAAAATCGACAGGGCCGAAATCTGAACCTTTATGGATCCCAATTTGAGGCCCATAGACACTCCTGTTTGCAGGAAATGTAGGAATCGACCCAGTTGAAATTCCTCCGTAGGGGCCTTCCTGGCCTCGCACCAAGCAACGTATTTCCGCCAAATGCGGTGATAATGCTTTATGGTTACATCCTTCCCGGCTTTGATCAGGGTAGGGATGACTTCCCCCGGAATGCCTTTCTCTTTCAGGATCCGGCGTTCAACCGCCATGCCGTCAAACGCAGCCGCGGTAAGTCTTGGAACAGACAGGGTCCTTGCTGGAGCAGGTCCCTTCTTAGAGGTAGAGGCCATGGGTCCTCTGTGAGCATCTCTTGAAGTTCCGGGTACCAAGTCCTTCTTGGCCAATCCGGAGCCACGAGTATAGTTCTCACTCCTCTCCGTCTTATAATTCTCAGTACCTTGGGTATGAGAGGCAGAGGAGGGAACACATACACTGACTGGTACACCCACGGTGTTACCAGAGCGTCCACAGCTATTGCCTGAGGGTCCCTTGACCTGGCGCAATACCTGTCCAGTTTTTTGTTGAGGCGGGACGCCATCATGTCCACCTTTGGTTTTTCCCAACGGTTTACAATCATGTGGAAGACTTCTGGGTGAAGTCCCCACTCTCCCGGGTGGAGGTCGTGCCTGCTGAGGAAGTCTGCTTCCCAGTTGTCCACTCCCGGAATGAACACTGCTGACAGTGCTATCACATGATTTTCCGCCCAGCGAAGAATCCTTGCAACTTCTGCCATTGCCCTCCTGCTTCTTGTGCTGCCCTGTCTGTTTACGTGGGCGACTGCCGTGATGTTGTCCGACTGGATCAGTATCGGCAGACCTTGAAGCAGAGGTCTTGCTTGGCTTAGAGCATTGTAAATGGCTCTCAACTCCAGAATATTTATGTGAAGTGATGTCTCCAGGCTTGACCACAAGCCCTGGAAATTTCTTCCCTGTGTGACTGCTCCCCAGCCTCGCAGGCTGGCATCTGTGGTCACCAGGACCCAGTCCTGAATGCCGAATCTGCGGCCCTCGAGAAGATGAGCACTCTGCAACCACCACAGGAGAGACACCCTTGTCCTTGGAGACAGGGTTATCCGCTGATGCATCTGAAGATGCGATCCGGACCATTTGTCCAGCAGGTCCCACTGGAATGTTCTTGCGTGGAATCTGACGAACGGGATTGCTTCGTAGGAAGCCACCATTTTTCCCAGGACCCTTGTGCATTGATACACTGATACTTGGCCTGGTTTTAGTAGGTTTCTGACTAGCTCGGATAACTCCCTGGCTTTCTCTTCCGGGAGAAACACCTTTTTCTGGACTGTGTCCAGGATCATTCCAAGGAATAGAAAACGTGTCGTCGGGATCAGCTGCGATTTTGGGATATTGAGAATCCAACCGTGTTGCCGCAGCACTACTTGAGATAGTGCTACTCCGACTACCAACTGTTCCCTGGATCTTGCCCTTATCAGGAGATCGTCCAAGTAAGGGATAATCAAAACTCCTTTCTTTCGAAAGGGTATCATCATTTCGGCCATTACTTTGGTAAAGACCCGGGGCGCCGTGGACAATCCAAACGGCAGCGTCTGAAACTGATAGTGGCAGTTCTGTACCACAAACCTGAGGTACCCTTGATGAGAAGGGTAAATTGGGACATGGAGGTAAGCATCCTTGATGTCCAGAGACACCATATAATCCCCTTCTTCCAGGTTCGCGATCACTGCTCTGAGTGACTCCATCTTGAATTTGAACCTCTGTAAGTAAGTGTTCAAAGATTTTAGATTTAAAATAGGTCTCACCGAGCCGTCCGGCTTCGGTACCACAAACAGTGTGGAATAATACCCCTTTCCCTGTTGCAGGAGGGGTACCTTGATTATCACCCGCTGGGAATACAGCTTGTGAATGGCTTCCAATACCGCTTCCCTGTCGGAGGGAGACGTCGGTAAAGCAGACTTTAGTTAAACGGCGAGGGGGAGACGTCTCGAATTCCAATTTGTACCCCTGAGATACCACCTGAAGGATCCAGGGGTCCACTTGTGAGTGAGCCCACTGCGCGCTGAAATTCTTGAGACGGGCCCCTACCGTACCCGAGTCCGCTTGTAAAGCCCCAGCGTCATGCTGAGGACTTGGCAGAAGCGGGAGAGGGCTTCTGTTCCTGGGAACTGGCTGTCTGCTGCAGCCTTTTTCCTCTTCCTCTGCCACGGGGCAGAAAAGAGGAGCCTTTTGCCCTCTTACCCTTATGGGGCCGAAAGGACTGCGCCTGATAATACGGCGTCTTCTTATGTTGAGAGGCTACCTGGGGTAAAAATGTGGATTTCCCAGCAGTCGCCGTGGCCACCAGGTCTGATAGACCTACCCCAAATAACTCCTCCCCTTTATAAGGTAATACTTCCATATGCCTTTTGGAATCCGCATCACCTGGCCACTGCCGCGTCCATAACCCCCTTCTGGCAGAAATGGACAGCGCACTTACTCTTGATGCCAGTCGGCAAATATCCCTCTGTGCATCACGCATATATAAAAATGCATCTTTTAAATGCTCTATAGTCAGTAATATACTATCCCTATCCAGGGTATCAATATTGTCAGTCAGGGAATCCGACCAAGCCACCCCAGCACTGCACATCCAGGCTGAGGCGATTGCTGGTCGCAGTATAACACCAGTATGTGTGTATATACATTTTAGGATATTCTCCTGCTTTCTGTCAGCAGGTTCCTTAAGGGCGGCCGTGTCAGGAGACGGTAGTGCCACTTGTTTTGACAAGCGTGTGAGCGCTTTATCCACCCTAGGGGGTGTTTCCCAACGTGCCCTATCCTCTGGCGGGAAAGGGTATGATGCCAATAACTTTTTAGGAATTATCAGTTTTTTATCGGGGGAAACCCACGCTTCATCACACACTTCATTTAATTCATCAGATGCAGGAAAAACTACGGGTAGTTTTTTCTCACCAAACATAATACCCTTTTTAGTGGTACTTGTACTATCAGAAATGTGTAAAACATCTTTCATTGCCTCAATCATGTAACGTGTGGCCCTACTGGAAGTCACATTTGTCTCTTCACCGTCGACACTGGAGTCAGTATCCGTGTCGGCGTCTGTATCTGCCATCTGAGGTAACGGGCGTTTTAGAGCCCCTGATGGCCTTTGAGACGCCTGGACAGGCACAAGCTGAGTAGCCGGCTGTCTCATGTCATCAACTGTCTTTTGTAAAGAGCTGACACTATCACGTAAGTCCTTCCATAAGTTCATCCACTCAGGTGTCGACTCCCTAGGGGGTGACATCACCATTACCGGCAATTGCTCCGCCTCCACATCATTTTCCTCCTCATACATGTCGACACAATCGTACCGACACACAGCCCACACACAGGGAATGCTCTGATAGAGGACAGGACCCCACTAGCCCTTTGGGGAAACAGAGGGAGAGTATGTCAGCACACACCAGAGCGCTATATATATATATATATATATATATAGGGATAACCTTATATAAGTGTTTTTCCCCTTATAGCTGCTGTTATGTTAATACTGCGCCCAATTAGTGCCCCCCTCTCTTGTTTTACCCTTTTCTGTAGTGCAGAACTGCAGGGGAGAGTCAGGGAGACGTCCTTCCAGCGGAGCTGTGAGGGAAAATGGCGCCTGTGTGCTGAGGAGATAGGCCCCGCCCCCTTCTCGGCGGACTTTTCTCCCGCTTTTTGCTGTATTCTGGCAGGGGTTAAAATACATCCATATAGCCCTGGGGGCTATATGTGAGGTATTTTCGCCAGTCAAGGTGTTTTTATTGCTGCTCAGGGCGCCCCCCCCAGCGCCCTGCACCCTCAGTGACCGGAGTGTGAAGTGTGCCTGAGGAGCAATGGCGCACAGCTGCAGTGCTGTGCGCTACCTTGGTGAAGACTGATGTCTTCTGCCGCCGATTTTCCGGACCTTGCTTCTGGCTCTGTAAGGGAGCCGGCGGCGCGGCTCTGGGACCGGACTCCGAGGCTGGGCCTGTGTTCGGTCCCTCTGGAGCTAATGGTGTCCAGTAGCCAAGAAGCCCAAGCTGGCTGCAAGCAGGCAGGTTCGCTTCTTCTCCCCTTAGTCCCTCGATGCAGTGAGCCTGTTGCCAGCAGGTCTCACTGAAAATAAAAAACCTAAAACTAAACTTTTTCTTAGAAACTCAGGAGAGTCCTAGAATGCACCCTTCTCGGCCGGGCACAAAAATCTAACTGAGGCTTGGAGGAGGGTCATAGGGGGAGGAGCCAGTGCACACCAGGTAGTCCTAAAGCTTTACTTTTGTGCCCAGTCTCCTGCGGAGCCGCTATTCCCCATGGTCCTTACGGAGTTCCCAGCATCCACTAGGACGTCAGAGAAAAGTAAACCAACCCCATTTCCCTTCAGAAATAAATTAATATATTATGAGTATGGAAATGTAACATAGAGATAAATGGTAGAACAGAGTTTCTAAACTGGCATATTGCAAATTTTGGAGATATTTGTTACATAAATTTGCAAATACATGGTTAGTTGCTGAGCAGCGTCACGGCATCTCTGATATCAGAGAAGCCTTGATGCGGCTCAGCAGCTAACCATGTATTTGCAAATTCATGTAACAAATATCTCTGAAATTCTATGACCAGATAGGTTCAGGTATTGTTGCGGGTATTAGTCAGTGTGCTGGGGGATACCAGGGTGGGAAAAGCACCCCCTATCTGTTTGCTGTGACCCCTCCCCTTTTCTAGCACCTGATAAGTATCTCCAGAGTGATTGAGCAGCTACCACTGTGTTTGTTTGCATATTACATTCTGTGCAGTGATGAGTGAGGTCTCTGTGGTGAGAAGCTGATGAATCTTCCATGTGTACTTGTTGGCTTGAGACTATTATCCATTGTTTTCCATTCCGCTGTCTGCAGGTAAAAGAAGTGTTAGTATGTTTTGGGTGTTGACAACAGCAAAACATAACATTACATATCTAGGTCAAGGTAAAAAGACTATAAAATGTACTTAATAAATTGCATTTTTTTTAAAATAATAGGCAGCTGTGTTATCAAAAATGCCTTGTCAGTGCTTTTTAAATGATAGGAACAAGCTACTCTGACAAACAAAGTGAAGTTGGTTATATTCACAACCCAATCCTATTTACCATTATTACCAACATAACTATTCAAAAATTAGGCTGCTATTCAATGACCCACTAAAGAAAGCAATGAGCTTACATATTGTACTAGAACGGTGACCCCAAACTATATAAATGTGCCCTGGACCATGCCCGATATCTAGTGGTTAGTACACATTACAGCGCTCATTTTATCTCTCAGTGCTTCTGTTATTCTGAAGTTAGAGGCGGAAGCAGCAAAAATAGGCTTGCCAGGCTAGTCTAAAAAAAAAAAAAAAGAATGGACACATAAAATACAGCATCACTCATAGCGCTATACAATAGGGAGGGTGGAACAATGTACTGTATAAGTATGGTTTATCTGGGAGGGACTGAATTTTCCTTTTAAGGACATACTGTATATACAGGTTGAGTATCCCTTAACCAAAATGCTTGGAACCAGAAGTGTTTTGGATATCTGATTTTTCCGTATTTTGGAATAATTGCATATCATAATGAGATATCATGGCGATGGGACCCAAGTCTAAGCACAGAATGCATTTATGTTTCATATACACCTTATGCACACAGCCTGAAGGTCATTTTAGCCAATATGTTTAATAACTTTGTGTATTAATTTAAACAAAGTTTGTGTACACTGACCCATCAGAAAACAAAGGTTTCACTTTCTCACACTCACTCAAAAAATTCTGTATTCCGGAATATTCCGTATTTCAGAATATTTGGATATGTGATACTCAACCTGTATACACACATACACTTTGGCTATTGACATCCAATTACATTTATTTCCTTAAAAATACATAAAAAAATATTCTTTTTATATATATATATATATATATATATATATATATATATACATATATATATATATATATATATATATATATATATATATAGATATATATATATACACACACACACACACACACAAACACACACACACACACACACACACACACACACACACACACACACACACACACACAGGTGTATATATATATATATATATATAATTTATTTTGAGGCTGTGAGAGCTATATATTTGAGGCAGGAAAGGTCTTAAATCCAATAGGGCTTCCTGAGACACAGTAAGGGCTTCCAGTTTCCTATGTATAAGCGAGCCAGCAAGCAATGGTGGCTCGAGGGGCAGGCTGACAGGGCCGTCGCCCAGAGCAATGTAGCCTGGAAGGGAGCAGCCCTTCAGTCTCTGCATCATTCCACCTCCCCTCCTGGTCTGTGCAGCTGCTGTTGGACGCACACTCTGCACTGGCTTTTTTCAACACGGTTGCCAGGCACTAGGATCCAGTGGCTCTCCACAGAGGTGTGACCTCTGATGCTTCTACGCATGCACACGCGGCTCCACCGCGCATCTCTCCTCTGGCATCCTGTATGAACAGATGTGCCCCTGAGTTACTCCATGTAACAGAGTTTGCACTGAGACCCCAAAGTCCACTGTGCCACTCAGAGTCGGACTGGCCCACAGGGGAAACCACCGGTAGACCCCACTGCCTGGGGGGTCCTCCTCCTCTAGGGATCAGATTCCAGTCTCTATCCTAGTGCACATGAATTATACATATGTTACATTATACTTCATAAGAACATGGGTTATTATATATTTACCAAGGGGCACAGAACATGTACTCTGTAATGGTTAGCCAAACCTCTGTGGTGGCTGGCCACACCCATAAGCATGGGCCCCTACAACAGCATTCCCCCAGTGGGCCCTTCATTCCACAGTCCGACACTGGTGCCACTACCACAGCATAAATAAACCCTAATGCCACCACTGTGTTTAAGCCACATACAGTCTGTGTACTACACTGGTGCACCACTAATATTATTATTATCCATTATTTATATGGCGCCACAAGGGTTCCGCAGCGCCCAATTACAGTGCCCAGCATAACCCTAACGCTCCTTACTGCAACTAGACAATCCTTGTAATCTATACCTGCTGTGTAAACCCTGTGTTACCTGTCTTTGCTTCTACCTGGTTAATAAACCGCCTTCTGGTTAAGTCAGAGGTACTCAAACATGTACCCTCAAGGCATCCCAACGGTCAAGGTTTTAAGTATATCCATGCTTGGCCACAGGTGACTTAATTAGCACCTCGGTCAATTTGATTTAATCAGTGCCGTAACTACGTGTGTGCCAAGGGGGCTTGGCACACAGCGCAGTTGCCCTGAGGGCGCAACGGCCAGCGGCATGTCAAATTGACTCATTACATGCCGCCTCTGTGTGCGCCGTGCGCGGCTGGAGGGAGAAGAGACAAGCGCCGGGTTCAAGGAGGAGGAGGGAGGGGGAGCAGGGAGCCGCAGCAGCGCTATTTGATTGGTAGTAAGCGCCGCTGCAGCATCCCCCTCTCCTTCTGTATTGGCTGCCCGGCGCTGCTATGGATGCTGGGATGCGGTTCCTTCATCCCAGCATCCATAGCAGCACCGGGCAGCCAATACAGAAGGAGAGGGGGATGCTGCAGCGGCGCTTACTACCAATCAAATAGCGCTGCTGCGGCTCCCTGCTCCCCCTCCCTCCTCCTCCTTCTCATCTCACTGCCTGCACCGAGAGGGAGATGCCAGCACGAGGAGCCTGTCAGCGGGGAGAAGGTAAGTATATCCCTCTCTCTCTTTCTTTCTCTCTCTCTTTCTCTCTCTCTCTCTCTCTCAGGGGGACACCGTCTGCCGCAATGTGTAAAAAGGGGTCCTGGCTGCCGCAATGTATAAAAAGGGGGTCTGGCTGCCGCAATGTGTAAAAAGGGGGGGGGGGGTCCTGGCTGCCGCAATGTGTAAAATGGGGTCCTGGCTGCCGCAATGTGTAAAAAGGGGGCCTGGCTGCCGCAATGTGTAAAGAGGGGGCCTGGCTGCCGCAATGTATAAAAAGGGGGTCTGGCTGCCGCAATGTGTAAAAAGGGGGGGTCCTGGCTGCCGCAATGTGTAAAATGGGGTCCTGGCTGCCGCAATGTGTAAAAAGGGGGGGGGGTCCTGGCTGCCGCAATGTGTAAAATGGGGTCCTGGCTGCCGCAATGTGTAAAAAGGGGGACTGGCTGCCGCAATGTGTAAAGAGGGGGCCTGGCTGCCACAATGTATAAAAAGGGGGTCTGGCTGCCGCAATGTGTAAAAAGGGGGGGTCCTGGCTGCCGCAATGTTTAAAATGGGGTCCTGGCTGCCGCAATGTGTAAAAAGGGGGCCTGGCTGCCGCAATGTGTAAAGAGGGGGACTGACTGCCGCAATGTGTAAAAAGGGGTCCTGGCTGCCGCAATGTGTAAAAAGGGGTCCTGGCTGCCGCAATGTGTAAAAAGGGGGCCTGGCTGCCGCAATGTGTAAAATGGGGTCCTGGCTGCCGCAATGTGTAAAAAGGGGGCCTGGCTGCCGCAATGTGTAAAGAGGGGGCCTGGCTGCCGCAATGTGTAAAAAGGGGTCCTGGCTGCCGCAATGTGTAAAAAGGGGGACTGGCCGCCGTAATGTGTAAAAAGGGGGACGCTGTCTGCTGTAATGTATAAAAGGGGCTCTACCTGGTGTAGTGGCGCTACTGTGCAGCATAATTTGAATAATGTAGACTACTGTGCACCGTAGTATGAATTGCTATTATTTTGTGCCCACGCCCCTTCCCCGTGAAGCCACGCCCCTATAAAATTTTCGAGCGCCTACGGCACGCACTGCACCTATCTTCCATGGGGGGGGGGGGCGCCACTGTCGTTTCTTGCACACAGCGCTAAAATGCCTAGTTACGGCACTGGATTTAATCATCTGTGCTCAGCCATGGATATACCTAAAACCTTAGGCCTTAAGGCCTGACTTTAAGAACCTCTAAGTAAAGTCATTTAGGGGTCTATTCATGAAGCAGTGAAAAGTGTGGAGAAGTGAGCCAGTGGAGAAGTTGCCCATGGAGACCAATCAGCATTGAAATAACATTTATAATTTGCATACTATACAATTGTATGGAGCAGCTGATTGGTAGCCAATAGCCATGGGTAACTTCTCCACAGCCTCACTTCTCCACTCTTTTCACTGCTTCATGTATAGACCCCTACTGTGTGGACTAACCTCCATTTGCACACCACTGCCACCTACTACTGACAATAGCTACTGCCTCTCCTCTGCTTTATCCTTCACCCAGGTCTCATTTTGCATAGCTGCTAATGAAGAGCAATAAACATTGCTGCAGGTGTAGTTGTAGGCAGTGGGGAGGAGATGATGGTATAAGTGAGCGAAGGGCCCTGCTCGTGAGAGTTTTCAGCAGGCATTCCCAACCTCTGTTCAAAAGGCACACTAACAGTCCAGGTTTTAGTTATATCCATGCTTGAGCACAGGTGATTTAATTAGTACCTCAGTTATTTTGATTTAGCCTAAAGGGGAGTGGGAGACAGGCAGGGGGCAACACGTATGGGGAGACAGGGCGCAAGAAGCAAGGAGCAGTGGGTTAGGAATGGATAAGAGCTGGAAGGCTTTGATAAAGAAGTAGTTCTTAGCCATTTACCTGACATTTTTTCCTCCTACAAAAAAAAAATATTTTTTTTATTGCTTAATAAAGTTTAAAAAGTATTTTTACTAATATATTAAATATTTTCAATAAAAAATATACATATCTAGGGTGTGTTTTGCATCCCCCCTCCCATATCCATAGACCCTCATTTTAAAATAACTTCCAACCCCCCCCCCCCATTGGCAATAGATCCTCCGGTGGTTTTAAATCGTAATAGTACACCCCACACGTCCTTTGTAGCCAAAAAATACATTTTAAAAAAATCCATGTTTAACCACTTAACAGACGATTTTTCCCCCAAAAAACATCACTCAGAAATTATAGGATTTTTTGAGTGAATTAGGTGAAGAACATGAATTTAACGCTATCCAAAATGATTTTAGTTAAGAAACAAGATAAAAATATTTTTTGTTGATTTAAAAAAAAAAATGTTTCACCCCCCCCCCCCCCCCCCCCAAACACCGCAACATCGTTCGGGAACATCGCGACCATCGGTAACATCACGACTTTAGTTTTTAGAGCCCGGACAGCTTTCAGGTGAACGGGGGTGGGGGGTCTGGGGGAGCTTGGGGGCGATGATTTACACTTACCAGCGGCTGCCATTGTCTGCAGCCGCTGGGGGTGGGGGAATCCTGCCGTGCTGACCGATCAGCAGTGATCAGCATCCCGGCAACACTGGGGGAGGGTGCAGGGAGGCAGAAAGACCTTCCGGTCCCTCCGTGAGCAGTAGCGGAGGGAAGTTTCCCTTCCCTGCCGCTGAAAACACTGTTTATCTGACTGGTCGCTTCCTGTGCGACCAGGTCAGATAAAGCACTTGCAGGCTCGGTCGCATCTGATGCGACCCTGCCAGGCAAGTGGTTAAGAGCCCATTTAAAGTTTTGTAGGGAGCTGGAGAGTCTCATAGAGAGAGTTCCAATGGCACGGAGCAACAATGGAGGCGTGAGTAGGAGGAAGTAATGAGTTAGCAGGAGAGGCAGCATTCATTAGAGGATTATACCTCCCAACATGACCTTCTCCAGGAGGGACACAATGCTCTGCTTCTGGACTCTTTTAATGATTGCCAGCACCTGTGTTGAACAGGGTAATTGATAAGAAAGGTGTTTCAGCACAGGTGATGGCAATCACACAGTAAAAGGGAAGTACGGGAGCACAGCATTCTGTCCCTCCTGCTGAGGGTCACGTTGGGAGGTATGGTGGAGTGAGGAGGGTAGGTGGGTGGGAGATTAGGTCAGAGATTTATATAGGAGAAGATTGGGTAAGGGCTTTGTAAATGAGTGTGAGGAGTTTGAATTGGGTTCTGATGGGGAGCCGGTGTAGGGCTTGTAGAAGAGAAGAGACAGACATTGTGCGTTTGGAGAGGAAGTTAAAGGAACCAGTATGCAGAACAGATTTGAGTGTTGAGAGATGGGAGACAGGGAGGCCTGATAATTACGGTAGCCCAATCTGGAGATAACCAAAAGCGGATGAGGGTCTTGTTGTCTTAAGGGTCTGATCCTGGAGATATTATTGAGATGGAAATGGCATGACTGTTAATGGGGGTACACACAGAGCGATGTTCGGCTAATTTCTAAGCAATCTAGTCAGAGATGGGAGACAGGGAGGCCTGATAAGAGGATGATACAGTAGCCCAATCTGTAGGGGTGCCGGCGACAGTGATGCGCAGTCCAGCGGGCACAATCTAGCAGGTCGCTCATTCCCCCGCTGAGTGAAATGAGTGGCCCCCCATGTCCGCCCCCGCCCCCCTCGCTCAGCACATTGCTGAGCAGGGGGAGAGATGTGTGCTAAGCGGCCTGTGCTAGACCAATCAGCACACATCTCTGGAGAAATCTCCCCGTCAGTACGGCCCTTTATAGGTACTGAAAGTGTGGTTTGAAGGAGAGGGAGGAGTCAAGAATTTCTCCAATACTTTCCACTTTGCGACTAGAGGGGATGGTGGTGCTGTCAATAAAATAAATTTAAAAAAATGTGTGGCGGTATGGTTTTTTGGGAAGGTGGCAAGATTATCAGCTCTGTCTTAGACATGTTAAACTTAATAAAGTACTGGGACATCCAGGGGGAAATAGCAGAGAGACCGGTGGAGATGCTGGGCAGGATGCACTAAAGGAAAAATGGGGTGAAAACATAGTTTTCAGGGTTTTTACCGTACTTCAAATATGCAGTAAGCCCTCTATCCCCGGGCTTCGGTGCGGAGGGTAACACCAGTAAAAGCTGGCGTTACCTTATAGAAGCTTATGGGCTTCTTTCTGCACTGTGCTGTGAGAGGGATCTGATCGTATTCCTCCCAGCATCCCCCGCTCTGTCATGTGATTCTGTGCATGCACAGACGGACTCCTTGGGCTGATACCCAGAAGTCCAGTGACCGGCTGTTGTCGCACAGGACAGCTCTTATCGGAAGAGCTGTCTTTTGTGGTACTAATCGCACATGTTAGTGCATATGCTATTGATGCCAATTCGATGTGTGGCAAAATGTATTCCGCCTTCTTAGTGCATTCCACCCTTTGTATGAGAGAGGGACAGGTTGAAATGATAAACAGAAATCTCTATGTACAAGGGACACTGGCCAGTACAGGATCAATCCTATTGATGCATTGATGCTATATGGATGAACTGAGAGTTGCATATTTTCTGATAAGACTAAGATGTTCTTACTAAAGGCAACCACCAGGGTTGGACTGGTCCACAGGGGAATAGGGGAAACCCCCGGTGGGCCCCACTGCCTGTGGGCCCACCTCCTCCTCTAGGGATTCGGATCCAGACTCTATCCTAGTGCATTTATTTATACATTATTCATTTGTTACATTATACTGTACAGGACTACGGTGTATTTTCTACAGTGCATTGCTGTTATTAATCTGGTACATTATCATGCATACATGCACTAGTAGTATTTACTATACCTATACCTATATAATGCAGGGTAGATCCGCGGCACTCCGCAAATAATCACATATACACGGCAGTGATATAGCAACGTTTTGAAGGTTTATTCCTTTATCGTCAGGCAATGACGATGAAGGAATAAAGGAATAAACCTACGAAACATTGCTATATCACTGCCGTGTATATGTGATTATTTGCTGAGTGCTGCGGATCTACCCTGCATTATATTGGTGTTTTGCTGCTACACCTACCGCTGGCACCAGGAGCGATTCATTCATTCTAGTACAGGTGTGCCGTCCTTTACTACATATATATATATATATATATATATATATATATATATACACATACAGATGGAGCATTGCTCATCTAGCCTTCTCTGTTGTGCCTAGCTGCACCATGGTAAATTAGCATAAGCCTTTCATCTATTGTTCTCAGCTGCAATACAATACAGAGAGAACAATACAGCGGGGGATTAAGTAATTACAGCAGGGGATTAAGGGGGTCATTCCATCCCGTTCGCACGCAGCGGTTTGTCGCTGCGGTGCGAACGGGTCCGGAATGCGCATGCGCGCGTTACGACTCGGATTACGAAGAAAGCGGTCGCAACGGCGGCCGCAAGAAGATTGACAGAAAGAAGGCGTTTCTGGGCGTCACCAGACCATTGGCAGTCGTTTTCGGGGAGTGGTGGAGAAAACGCAGGCGTGGTCAGAAGAACGGAGGGCGGATGTCTGACGTCAAAGCCGGGACCTGCATCGCTGGAGCCGTCTCACAGGGTAAGTAGGTCTAGGGATAGTCTTCTTTTACACAAAACTTTATAAACTTAGCAGGGATGCACACGCGATCGCAGCCCTGCTAAGATAAAATACACTCCCCCATAGGCGTGGACTAGTTGATCGCACCAGCAGCAAAAAGTTGCTGGCTGCGATCAACTCGGAATGACCACCTAAATCCGACAGCACTGGCTCAGTTAATCCTATTAAAGGGATAGATGAGCAGGGCTCCATCTGTGTGTATGTATGCGTATATATACAGATGGGTCCACATTTATCTTGATCTTTAATAGGATTAACTGAGACTGTCCAGTCGGACTTAATCCCCTGCTGTAATGACGTAATCCCCTGCTGTATTGTTCTCTGTATTGTATTGCAGCTGAGAACAATAGATGAAGGGTTTATGCTAATGTCATGTTGTGCCTATGCGCAGAAAACTAGTCAAGATAACCGTGGACCCATCTGTATGTGTATATATATATATATATATATAGTACTCCAAGAAGAAAACGGCACTGGACGCAATGTATAAGAAAATAAGGTGTTTTGCAATACACCTTATTTTCTTATACATTGCGTCCAGTGCCGTTTTCTTCTTGGAGTACTGCATCTGACATGTCTAACGCTGCACGGAGGCTAGTTGTGATTTCTTAATCCATAGAGTGCCGACTGAATTGCAAGTATATATATATATATATTTTATACAGAAAATTCAGCACTCACCATAGCAAGCTCACTTATCCTCACAACATCAATAAATAAATGATGAGGGTTTAGTTAGTGAATTGGCCAATGCACGGAAGCCTGCAAACCGCTCTCCAAGGTACCCCACCTTCTTGCAGGTCATACACTATCACAGAATCTTAAAAATTGCTGAAGCTTGCTATGGTGAGTGCTGAATTCTCTGTTTGTATATATTTAAGTAGGTGGCCATGGGCTACATGCACCCCACCCCATGAGTGGTGAGTGCAGACATTGCAATCCGCTTCTGGGGTGTGCGAGTGCTGTGGTTTTATATTTGTTTGTATATATATATATATATATATATAGGGACTCACCAATATACTCTCTAATGGTTAGCCAAACCTCTGTGGTTGGCCACACCCCCACTGGAGCCTGGCCACACCCTTAAGCATTGCATTTCACGGTGGGCCCTTCATGATCCAGTTCGACACTGGCAACCACAAACGTTGCTGGGCAAATTTGATAACATCTGGCATCTGAGTGGTCAGGCAGAGTGACTGGATGATTTCGATACTACATGGGAATTCCTAAACTGACCGTTCATGATAATTGTGGTTTCATTCCTTTCGCAGGGATACCTTTTCTAGGCTATGTGCTTGAAGACTCTGGTGTTGAAATCAAGGCATTTACAGGCGTAGCAAAATCTTCTTCCGCTACTAACGATTTTTCATGGAAGACATTCTGGCGGATTACTTTTTTCCACAGATCAGTTACTGGAGAAAGGGAGACAAGAGAAAAATTTCATTATTTGTCTGAACAGCAATGGTTGGGACTCAGATGGCACAGGAAGCTATATGTAATCAATATGCTGAACACAGCATGTACAGTACCAGGAGGAGTAGCGTATGTATACAAAACTGATTGGAATTGGATGTGTGTACTAGGAGTGGGGGAAGAATCCAGTGACTCAGGTGGGTATCCAATTACAGGTGAAGAAACATTGGGTGTGAAAAACTGACGTTTTTCACAATGTTTCACACATTTTTTTTTTTTTTTACAGGCTATCCAATTTGGTTGTCTGTAAAAAAAAATTTTTTTTTCCTAAAACACCCAGGTTCGGTAGAAACAGCCCAGTTTTTCGGATGAAAACAGGGCTGTTACCGCGGATTTGTAAACAAAATCCCTGATAAGCCGCCGCGAGCCGCTGCTTTACGGGGCTAATTGGATAGTCCCCGTGGGACAATTAGCCATGGTAATGTGACAAAATAACAACCCTGGCGATCATCTGCCCATATTTGTGCAGCATATGAAACCAATGGTCACACAAAAAGTGGAAAAAAACAACAACAATATATTAGCGCCAGTAGGGTTTATATGGGTAAAAGTATAAAATGGATTTTATTAAACAAAAGCTGCTTATTATACAAATGTTAGCAACACTATACTAGGACAAGTAAATAGGTTAGCTGCTCTACTGCGTGCACGCCAACATCATTCGGTGCTTGTGTAAGCCAGAAGCACCGGGGAAAGTTATAACAGCCGGGGCCACGCTTGGTAAATCTGACAGCATATAGCGATTCTAGGCCTAAATCAGCATGACATATGTAATTTCTTATTGTGAATTTAGATATATGTAATTAATGTTATAGATACTCAGATTTAAATATGTATTTTAAGTAGTGATGTGCACCGGCAATTTTTCGGGTTTTGTGTTTTGGTTTTGGGTTCGGTTCCACGGCCGTGTTTTGGGTTCGAACGCGTTTTGGCAAAACCTCACCGAATTTTTTTTGTCGGATTCTGGTGTTTTTTTCAAAAAACCCTAAAAAACAGCTTAAATCATAGAATTTGGGGGTCATTTTGATCCCATAGTATTATTAACCTCAATAACCATAATTTCCACTCATTTTCAGTCTATTCTGAACACCTCACACCTCACAATATTATTTTTAGTCCTAAAATTTGCACCGAGGTCGCTGGATGGCTAAGCTAAGCGACACAAGTGGCCGACACAAACACCTGGCCCATCTAGGAGTGGCACTGCAGTGTCAGACAGGATGGCCCTTCAAAAAATACTCCCCAAACAGCACATGACGCAAAGAAAAAAAGAGGCGCAATGAGGTAGCTGTGTGACTAAGCTAAGCGACCCTAGTGGCCGACACAAACACCTGGCCCATCTAGGAGTGGCACTGCAGTGTCACGCAGGATGGCCCTTCAAAAAAATACTCCCCAAACAGCACATGACGCTAAGAAAAAAAGAGGCGCAATGAGGTAGCTGTGTGACTAAGCTAAGCGACCCTAGTGGCCGACACAAACACCTGGCCCATCTAGGAGTGGCACTGCAGTGTCACGCAGGATGGCCCTTCAAAAAAATACTCCACAAACAGCACATGACCCTTCAAAAAAATACTCCCCAAACAGCACATGACGCAAAGAAAAATGAAAGAAAAAAGAGGTGCAAGATGGAATTGTCCTTGGGCCCTCCCACCCACCCTTATGTTGTATAAACAGGACATGCACACTTTAACAAACCCATCATTTCAGCGACAGGGTCTGCCACACGACTGTGACTGAAATGACTGGTTGGTTTGGGCCCCCAACAAAAAAGAAGCAATCAATCTCTCCTTGCACAAACTGGCTCTACAGAGGCAAGATGTCCACCTCATCATCATCGTCCGATTCATCACCCCTTTCACTGTGTACAGCCCCCTCCTCACAGATTATTAATTCGTCCCCACTGGAATCCATCATCTCAGGTCCCCGTGTACTTTCTGGAGGCAATTGCTGCTGGTGAATGTCTCCATGGAGGAATTGATTATAATTCATTTTAATGAACATCATCTTCTCCACATTTTCTGGAAGTAACCTCGTACGCCGATTGCTGACAAGGTGAGCGGCGGCACTAAACACTCTTTCGGAGTACACACTGGAGGGAGGGCAACTTAGGTAGAATAAAGCCAGTTTGTGCAAGGGCCTCCAAATTGCCTCTTTTTCCTGCCAGTATACGTACGGACTGTCTGACGTGCCTACTTGGATGCGGTCACTCATATAATCCTCCACCATTCTTTCAATGGTGACAGAATCATATGCAGTGACAGTAGACGACATGTCAGTAATCGTTGGCAGGTCCTTCAGTCCGGACCAGATGTCAGCACTCGCTCCAGACTGCCCTGCATCACCGCCAGCGGGTGGGCTCGGAATTCGTAGCCTTTTCCTCGCACCTCCAGTTGCGGGAGAATGTGAAGGAGGAGCTGTTGACGGGTCACGTTCCGCTTAACTTGACAATTTTCTCACCAGCAGGTCTTTGAACCCCTGCAGACTTGTGTCTGCCGGAAAGAGAGATACAAGGTAGGTTTTAAATCTAGGATCGAGCACGGTGGCCAAAATGTAGTGCTCTGATTTCAACAGATTGACCACCCGTGAATCCTGGTTAAGCGAATGAAGGGCTCCATCCAGAAGTCCCACATGCCTAGCGGAATCGCTCTGTTTTAGCTCCTCCTTCAATGTCTCCAGCTTCTTCTGCAAAAGCCTGATGAGGAGAATGACCTGACTCAGGCTGGCACTGTCTGAACTGACTTCACGTGTGGCAAGTTCAAAAGGTTGCAGAACCTTGCACAACGTTGAAATCATTCTCCACTGCGCTTGAGACAGGTGCATTCCACCTCCTTTGCCTATATCGTGGGCAGATGTATAGGCTTGAATGGCCTTTTGCTGCTCCTCCATCCTCTGAAGCATATAGAGGGTTGAATTCCACCTCGTTACCACCTCTTGCTTCAGATGATGGCAGGGCAGGTTCAGGCGTTTTTGGTGGTGCTCCAGTCTTCTGTACGCGGTGCCTGTACGCCGAAAGTGGCCCACAATTCTTCTGGCCACCGACAGCATCTCTTGCACGCCCCTGTCATTTTTTAAATAATTCTGCACCACCAAATTCAAGGTATGTGCAAAACATGGGACGTGCTGGAATTTGCCCAGATGTAATGCACGCACAATATTGCTGGCGTTGTCCGATGCCACAAATCCCCCGGAGAGTCCAATTGGGGTAAGCCATTCTGCGATGATCTTCCTCAGTTGCCGTAAGAGGTTTTCAGCTGTGTGCGTATTCTGGAAAGCGGTGATACAAAGCGTAGCCTGCCTAGGAACGAGTTGGCGTTTGCGAGATGCTGCTACTGGTGCCGCCGCTGCTGTTCTTGCAGCGGGAGGCAATACATCTACCCAGTGGGCTGTCACAGTCATGTAGTCCTGAGTCTGCCCTGCTCCACTTGTCCACATGTCCGTGGTTAAGTGGACATTGGGTACAACTGCATTTTTTAGGACACTGGTGACTCTTTTTCTGAGGTCTGTGTACATTCTCGGTATCGCCTGCCTAGAGAAATGGAACCTAGATGGTATTTGGTACCGGGGACACAGTACCTCAATCAAGTCTATAGTTGGCTCTGAAGTAACGATGGATACCGGAACCACGTTTCTCACCGCGCAGGCTGCCAAGGCCTCAGTTATCCGCTTTGCAGCAGGATGACTGCTGTGATATTTCATCTTCCTCGCAAAGGACTGTTGGACAGTCAATTGCTTACTGGAAGTAGTACAAGTGGTCTTCCGACTTCCCCTCTGGGATGCCGATCGACTCCCAGCAGCAACAACAGCAGCGCCAGCAGCAGTAGGCGTTACACTCAAGGATGCATCGGAGGAATCCCAGGCAGGAGAGGACTCGTCAGACTTGCCAGTGACATGGCCTGCAGGACTATTGGCTTTCCTGGGTAAGGAGGAAATTGACACTGAGGGAGTTGGTGGTGTGGTTTGCGGGAGCTTGGTTACAAGAGGAAGGGATTTACTGGTCAGTGGACTGCTTCCGCTGTCGCCCAAAGTTTTTGAACTTGTCACTGACTTATGATGAATGCGCTGCAGGTGACGTATAAGGGAGGATGTTCCGAGGTGGTTAACGTCCTTACCCCTACTTATTACAGCTTGACAAAGGCAACACACGGCTTGACACCTGTTGTCCGCATTTGTGTTGAAATTATTCCACACCGAAGAGCTGATTTTTTTTGTATTTTGACCAGGCATGTCAATGGCCATATTCGTCCCACGGACAACAGGTGTCTCCCCGGGTGCCTGACTTAAACAAACCACCTCACCATAAGAATCCTCCTTGTCAATTTCCTCCCCAGCGCCAGCAACACCCATATCCTCATCCTGGTGTACTTCAACACTGACATCTTCAAATTGACTATCAGGAACTGGACTGCGGGTGCTCCTTCCAGCACTTGTAGGGGTCGTGCAAATGGTGGAAGGCGCAAGCTCTTCCCGTCCAGTGTTGGGAAGGTCAGGCATCGCAACCGACACAATTGGACTCTCCTTGGGGATTTGTGATTTCGAAGAACGCACAGTTCTTTGCTGTGCTTTTGCCACCTTAAGTCTTTTCTTTTTTCTAGCGAGAGGATGAGTGCTTCCATCCTCATGTGAAGCTGAACCACTAGCCATGAACATAGGCCAGGGCCTCAGCCGTTCCTTGCCACTCCGTGTCATAAATGGCATATTGGCAAGTTTACGCTTCTCCTCAGACGCTTTTAATTTTGATTTTTGGGTCATTTTTTTACTGATCTTTTGTGTTTTGGATTTTACATGCTCTGTACTATGACATTGAGCATCGGCCTTGGCAGACGAAGTTGATGGCATTTCATCGTCTCGGCCATGACTAGTGGCAGCAGCTTCAGCACGAGGTGGAAGTGGATCTTGATCTTTCCCTATTTTTTTAACCTCCACATTTTTGTTCTCCATATTTTAATGCGCACAACTAAAAGCCACCACAGGTATACAATGTAGATGGATGGATAGTATAGTATTATATTACTTATGGAGGACGAGTGACGACACAGAGGTAGGTACAGCCGTGGCCTACCGTACTGCTATATATATATAATATACTGTATAATATAATAACGGACCTGGTGGACACTGTCAGCAGACTGCTAAACTAGTATGAAGAAAAAAAAAGCCACCACAGGTATACAATGCAGATGGATGGATAGTATAGTATTATATTACTTATGGACGACGAGTGACGACACAGAGGTAGGTACAGCCGTGGCCAAACGTACTGCTATATATATATAATATACTGTATAATATAATAACGGACCTGGTGGACACTGGTAGCAGACTGCTAAACTAGTATGAAGAAAAAAAAAGCCACCACAGGTATACAATGTAGATGGATGGATAGTATAGTATTATATTACTTATGGAGGACGAGTGACGACACAGAGGTAGGTACAGCCGTGGCCTACCGTAGTGCTATATATATATATATAATATACTGTATAATAATAACGGACCTGGTGGACACTGTCAGCAGACTGCTAAACTAGTATGAAGGAAAAAAAAGCCACCACAGGTATACAATGTAGATGGATGGATAGTATAGTATTATATTACTTATGGACGACGACTGACGACACAGAGGTAGGTACAGCCGTGGCCTACCGTACTGCTATATATATATAATATACTGTATAATATAATAACGGACCTGGTGGACACTGTCAGCAGACTGCTAAACTAGTATGAAGAAAAAAAAAGCCATCACAGGTATACAATGTAGATGGATGGATAGTATAGTATTATATTACTTATGGAGGACGAGTGACGACACAGAGGTAGGTACAGCCGTGGCCTACCGTACTGCTATATATATATATATATATAATATACTGTATAATAATAACGGACCTGGTGGACACTGTCAGCAGACTGCTAAACTAGTATGAAGAAAAAAAAAGCCACCACAGGTATACAATGTAGATGGATGGATAGTATAGTATTATATTACTTATGGACGACGACTGACGACACAGAGGTAGGTACAGCCGTGGCCTACCGTACTGCTATATATATATATAATATACTGTATAATATAATAACGGACCTGGTGGACACTGTCAGCAGACTGCTAAACTAGTATGAAGAAAAAAAAAGCCACCACAGGTATACAATGTAGATGGATGGATAGTATAGTATTATATTACTTATGGAGGACGAGTGACGACACAGAGGTAGGTACAGCCGTGGCCTACCGTACTGCTATATATATATATAATATACTGTATAATAATAACGGACCTGGTGGACACTGTCAGCAGACTGCTAAACTAGTATGAAGAAAAAAAAAGCCACCACAGGTATACAATGTAGATTGATGGATAGTATAGTATTATATTACTTATGGACGACGACTGACGACACAGAGGTAGGTACAGCCGTGGCCTACCGTACTGCTATATATATATATATATATATATATATATATATAATATACTGTATAATAATAACGGACCTGGTGGACACTGTCAGCAGACTGCTAAACTAGTATGAAGGAAAAAAAAAGCCACCACAGGAGTGTTTTTCAGGCAGACAAACGTATACTGGACTGGTGGTCACTGTCAGCAAAACTGTGCACTGTACTCCTGCTATAACTGCTCCCCAGTCCCCACAATTAGGCAGTGTGAGCAGTGCACTCAGCACAGATATATCATGCAGCAGTGCAGCACACTGAGCACAGATATGGTGGAGCGTTTTTTTCAGGCAGAGAAACAACGGATTAAACTCACTGGTGGTATTATAATCAAAACCCTGCACTGTACTCCCTAACAGCTGCTCCCCGTCCCCAATCCTCCCCACAATTATAACTAAGTCACTCTTTTCTACTATAACGGAGAGGACGCCAGCCACGTCCTCTCCCTATCAATCTCAATGCACGTGTGAAAATGGCGGCGACGCGCGGCTGCTTATATAGAATCCGAATCTCGCGAGAATCCGACAGCGGGATGATGACGTTCGGGCGCGCTCGGGTTATCCGAGCCATACGGGAGAATCCGAGTATGGCTCGGACCCGTGTAAAAAGGCTGAAGTTCGGGGGGGTTCGGTTTCCGAGAAACCGAACCAGCTCATCCCTAATTTTAAGTGAATATTAAAAGCGGTTTCCATATATGTTTTTTTTTATTGATTTGAAAGAGTCAGTGATTAATTAACATTTAATATCTGGGACTTCCCATTATAGCTGCACTGTTTCCCTTTTTTGCTAATAGACTATTGGTCATTTTCCCTGAGCCACAGAGTATTTTACCAGTCATTGGGCAGTTTGCGCTTGTGCTCATCGATCTATGGGGGTTATTCCGAGTTGATCGTAGCTGTGCTAAATTTGGCACAGCTACGATCGTAAAACTCAGACATGCGGGGGGAAGGCCAGCACAGGGCTAGTCTGTCCCGCATTTCAGTGCCGGCCCCCGCGCACAAATACAAAAGCATCGCACAGAGGCGATGCCTTTGTATCTGTGGAGTAACTCCCGGCCAGCGCAGCTCCTGCGGTTGGCCGGGAGTTGTGTCTGGCTGCAGCTGGCCACAGTGGCTGCGTGATACATCACGCAGCCGCCGCGCCACGCCCCCCCCAACGGTCCGGCCACGCCTGCGTTGGCCGGACCGCACCTACTAAACGTTGGCTTAACGCCGCCGTCCACCCCCTTCCCGCCCAGCGACCGCCTCTGTCTCAGAGGCGATCGCTGGGCACCGACGACTGCCATGCGCCGGTGCACTGTGGCACCGGCGCATGCGCAGTTCCAACCCGATCGACGCGCTGCGACAAACTGCAGCGAGCGATCGGGTCGGAATGACCCCCTATGATCCCAATACAGGAGGAAGAGCCGAGTGCACAGCATGCAGGAGCCACAGCGCACACTGCAGTCTAGCCCTTTAGGCATACCGGCACTTCTGGCAAGTGTTATCAGGTTGTCAGTCCAGGCCCAGGGCTAACATATTCCATCTCTGCTATTTCTGTCATATCAGACCCAGCATAGCCACCACAATAAGGAAAGCTAATCAGAATGGCTAATACTCATTTGGAATAATAACATCATTTACACGTTGACAACTTACTGTTTGCCTTTTGTGTCAAAGACAGCCTCAATGTTGACCAGCTGGTCGGGATAATGATCGGTTGATCGACTTTAAAGTCCATATGATATATGTCTTTCTTTGATATGGGCTGTATGGTTACACGATCATCCATTTCTGCCGGAGTGCTAATGAAGCAGTTTAAGTGTGTAGATGACTCAAAGGAGTATAGGTCCTCGTCAGTATTCTCAAGGTAGAAAAATAATTTACTTGTTTCAGGATCATTGAAGTCAGGAATCTTCTCTCCTGGGGACTAAGTAAGAATCACAGAGAATGTGCTAGTTAGTGCAAAGAAATAAGAAAATAAATAAAATGCGTGTGTGTGTGTGTGTGTGTATATGTATATATATATATATATATATATATATAAATAAATACGTGAGTTTGGGGGTCATTCCGAGTTGTTCGCACGTAGCAACTATTTGCTGCTCGTGCGATCAACTAGATGTCGCCTAAGGGGGGAGTGTATTTTAGCATAGCAAGGCTGCGATCACTTGTGCAGCCTTGCTATGCTAAAAAAGTTTTGTGTAAAACAAGACTAGCCCTGCAGTTACTTACCCTGTGCGATGGATCCAGCGACTAAGGTCCCGGAATTGACGTCAGACACCCGCCCTGCAAACGCCTGGACACGCCTGCGTTTTCCCAAACACTCCCAGAAAATGGTGAGTTGACACCCATAAACGCCCTCTTTCTGTTAATCACCTTCCGATCAGCTGTGCAAATGGATTCTTCGTTAAATCCATCGCTCAGCAACGATCCGTCCGTTTTGTACCCGTATGACGCGCATGCGCACAGCTTTGCCAGTTTTTTACCTGATCGCTGCGCTGCAAAAATCGTCAGCGAGCGATCAACTCGGAATGACCCCCTTTACGCGCAGCTCTTCTGTCCTTAAGAATGCAAGTCTATGGATTTCCCACACCGGAGATAATTATTTGCTGGTTTAGGCAATCAGTCCAGGTCCTCTAAGAACACTCTCTCACTGTATATCTGTGGTAGGCTGCTCAGTTCATGCTCTGTTTCCAGGGGCGTTTTAAGAGAGGAGGAAGCCCGGGTGCAGCCTCCTCCGTTAGGGCCCCCTCCTCTCTGCCGGCAGCGCTGAGAGTCTGAGCACTAGAGCGCTCAGACTCTACTGCGCATGCGCAGATCTCTGGGAAAATGGCGCAGCGGGCATTTTCCCTGAGATTTCTCTACTGCGCATGCGCAGAACTCCGTGAAAATGGGCGCTGGGCCATTTTCACTGAGTTTTAACACCGCCGTGGACGTTTCCGCGGGACTCCGGAGGGGTGAGTATTCAGAAAATGGGTGCAGCGTGTGCGGTGGGGGCCCCCTCTGGACTCAGGGGCCCGTGTGCACCGCACACACTGTACCCATTATAGAAACGCCAGTGTCTGTTTCCCAACACCTGTGTGAGAATTCCTCTGTTGGTGTAAACTGCCCTTGAGGCAGCATGTATAGACTTCACTGACAACTGGGCAGAAGGAGCCGAGGGGGTAATTCCAAGTTGATCGCAGCAGGAACTTTGTTAGCAGTTGGGCAAAACCATGTGCACTGCACGGGAGGCAGATATAACATGTGCAGAGAGAGATAGATTTGGGTGTGGTGAGTTCAATCTTCAATTTAAATTGCAGTGTAAAAATAAAGCAGCCAGTATTTACCCTGCACAGAAACAAAATAACCCACCCAAATCTAACTCTCTCTGCAAATGTTATATCTGCCCCCCCCCCCTGCAGTGCACATGGTTTTGCCCAACTGCTAACAAAATTTCCTGCTGCGATCAACTTGGAATTACCCCCAGGGACCAGTGGCTCAGCACAGAATCCTGCAGTTTACACCAACAGAGGAATTCTCACACAGGTGTTGGGACACAGAGCATAGCTCTTCCTCTGACGCACTCCATAAAGCCCTGCACCCAACTCTGTCCGGTGAATAAGAATTGGATATTGTGAAATCTCGCTGTCTGGCACTGAACATTTTGGTCTGCTGTTTGAGAATAAGAGGATATCCTTTGATATGCATTGACTATTAGGAAATCCAGTACGCAGATTTTAATTATTTAACCATATATCAAGGGCAAGAAAACTTACTAGAGAACAGATCTGCACCAGCGCTTACCGCATAAATTGTCTCCATAATTAATTTTTTTTAAATACAGTGGGGGTCATTCCGACCCGATCACTCGCTGCAGTTTATCGCAGTGATCGGGTCGGAACTGCGCAAGGCCGTCGTTCCCTAGCGATCGCCTCTGCCTGATTGACAGGCAGAGGCGGTTGCTGGGCGGGAGGAGGTGGCACGGCGGCATTTGGCCGCCGGTTTGGGGGCGCGGTCCGGCCAACGCAGGCATGGCCGGACCGTGCGGGGGCGGGCCGCAGTGGCTGCGTGACTCCCAGGTCAGCCGCAGGAGCTGCGCTGGCCAGGAGTTACTCAACAAGTACAAAAGCATCGCCGCTGTGTGATGCTTTTGTACTTGTGCAGGGAGTGGGGGGGGCGGACAGACATGTGGGGCGGGCCAGCCCTGTGCCGGGCATCCCCCCGCATGTCTGGGAACATGATCGTAGCTGTGCTAAATTTAGCACAGCTACAATCAACTCGGAATGACCCCCAGTGTGGGAATGTTAGCGTGAGTGGGCTGCACAGTTGCCGTAGTGGTTACCTCACAGCCCTAATATCATGAGGTCAATTCCTGCCCGAGGCACTATCTGGAGTTTATGTGCTCCCATTGTTTGTGTGGGGTTCCTCCAGGTCCTCCCACACTCCAGAATCATACCAGTAAGTTAATGGTTTTCTGACAAAAAATAAAATTAACAATCCTAGTGTATATGTGAGCATGTGGAAGGGAAGATAGATTGTAAGCTCCACTGGGGCAGGGTCTAATGGGAATAGCAAAATATTCTCTGTAAAGAGATGCAGAATATGTATGCACTATAATAATAATGGCCCTCATTCCGAGTTGTTTGCTCGCTAGTTGTTTTTAGCAGCTTTGCACACACTAAGCCGCCGCCTACTATGAGTGAATCTTAGCTTTGCAGAATAGCGAATGAAAGATTCGCAAAATAGCGAATAGAATAGCGATCAGAAATTTCTTTGCAGTTTCCGAGTAGCTCGATACTTACTCTGCCACTGCGATCAGTTCAGTCAGTTTCGTTCCTGGTTTGACGTCACAAACACACCCAGCGTTCGTCCAGACACTCCCCCGTTTCTCCAGCCACTCCCGCGTTTTTCCCAGAAATGGCAGCGTTTTTCCGCACACTCCCATAAAACGGCCAGTTTCCGCCCAGAAACACCCACTTCCTATCAATCACACTCAGATCACCAGAACGAAGAAATGTCTTCGTTAAGCCGTGAGTAAAATACCAAACTTCTTAGCAAATTTACTTGGCGCAGGCGCGGTGCGAACATTGTGCATGCGCAGTTTGCGGAAAATCACTGCAATGCGAAGAAAAATAACGAGCGAACAACTCGGAATGAGGGCCAATAATCATTAATAAATAAATAATAATAAATACGCAATATTCACTTTTGTGCAATATACAGAACTCACCAACAGTTGCACATATCCGGATGGGTCCGGTATGGATGACAGGTACAGGTTCTGGTCCAGCACTTGCACAGTGACTGCATTCTTCGGTACCCTGTGTACCCTGTGTAATTTAATAGTAAATTGTTCTGTTGGGTGAAACATACCGTATATTAATGAATTAATATTGGTGTGTAGTGGACATGACATTAAAAAGACAGTAAATACCTGCTACACTTAATCCTTAAACTCTGCACAATTACAAGAAATACATTTTAGAACTATTCAGAGTTTACATTGCACAGGGTCAGCGGAGGCATGTGGTCTCATTTGGCACTGGTCGTTGCCAGCATGCCCCCAACGCTCTATACTTTCATAACTTTTGGTAATGCCCCAAAATTCAAATATATTGGCACAAAATCCTTTGGTTCATTGACTGTACTTTTCGGTTACGGTTACCTTAGACCCAAGGGCAATGTTACTCTCAAGTTTTGCACCCTGGGGTCTCAGTTCTACCTATAAGCACCTTATCTCATTTTTCTGTGTTCTTCTCAGTTTAGCAAAAAAGTTGATCCTTTCTAAATAGATTCCATGTGCCTCCCCCTTGCTTGAACATGTACTAACCTTACTACTCCACACGCTTTATTTAGAATGGCAATCTACTCTTCCGGCTGTGGAGAAGAATGTAATCCAGTTTTTACATAAAATGGGGTCCCTACTAGAGATGAGCGGGTTCGGTTTCTCTGAATCCGAACCCGCCCGAACTTCATGGTTTTTTTCACGGGTCCGAGCAGACTCGGATCCTCCCGCCTTGCTCGGTTAACCCGAGCACGCCCGAACGTCATCATGACGCTGTCGGATTCTCGCGAGACTCGGATTCTATATAAGGAGCCGCGCGTCGCCGCCATTTTCACACGTGCATTGAGATTGATAGTGAGAGGACGTGGCTGGCGTCCTCTCCATTTAGATTATAAGAGAGAGAGATTTACTGGAGCTTAGGACTAGGAGGAGTACTGTAGAAGTGTAGAGAGTGCAGAGAGTTTACTAGTGAGTGACCACCAGACAGTGCAGTTTATTTAATATATCCGTTCTCTGCCTGAAAAAAGCGATACACACAGTGACTCAGTCACATACCATATCTGTGTGCACTGCTCAGGCTCAGCCCAGTGTGCTGCATCATCTATATATATTATATATCTGTCTGACTGCTCAGCTCACACAGCTTATAATTGTGGGGGAGACTGGGGAGCACTGCAGTGCCAGTTATAGGTTATAGCAGGAGCCAGGAGTACATAATATTATATAGTGAGTGACCACCAGACAGTGCAGTTTATTTAATATATCCGTTCTCTGCCTGAAAAAAGCGATACACACAGTGACTCAGTCACATACCATATCTGTGTGCACTGCTCAGGCTCAGCCCAGTGTGCTGCATCATCTATATATATTATATATCTGTCTGACTGCTCAGCTCACACAGCTTATAATTGTGGGGGAGACTGGGGAGCACTGCAGTGCCAGTTATAGGTTATAGCAGGAGCCAGGAGTACATAATATTATATTAAAATTAAACAGTGCACACTTTTGCTGCAGGAGTGCCACTGCCAGTGTGACTGACCAGTGACCTGACCACACTGACCACCAGTATAGTTAGTAGTATACTTATATTGTGATTGCCTGAAAAAGTTAAACACTCGTCGTGTGACTTCACTTGTGTGTTGTTGTTTTTTTTATTCTATAAAAATAAAACTCATTCTGCTGACAGACAGTGTCCAGCAGGTCCGTCATTATATAATATATAATATATACCTGTCCGGCTGCAGTAGTGATATATATATATATTTTATATCATTTATCATCCAGTCGCAGCAGACACAGTACGGTAGTTCACGGCTGTGGCTACCTCTGTGTCTGCACTCGGCAGGCAGTCCGTCCATAATTGTATACCACCTAACCGTGGTTTTTTTTTCTTCTTTATACATACATACTACTACGACATCTCTTTATCAACCAGTCTATATTAGCAGCAGACACAGTACAGTACGGTAGTTCACGGCTGTGGCTACCTCTGTGTCTGCACTCGGCAGGCAGTCCGTCCATAATTGTATACCACCTAACCGTGGTTTTTTTTTCTTTCTTCTTTATACATACATAGTTACATAGACATCTCTTTATCAACCAGTCTATATTAGCAGCAGACACAGTACAGTACGGTAGTTCACGGCTGTGGCTACCTCTGTGTCTGCACTCGGCAGGCAGTCCGTCCATAATTGTATACCACCTAACCGTGGTTTTTTTTTCTTTCTTCTTTATACATACATAGTTACATAGACATCTCTTTATCAACCAGTCTATATTAGCAGCAGACACAGTACAGTACGGTAGTTCACGGCTGTGGCTACCTCTGTGTCTGCACTCGGCAGGCAGTCCGTCCATAATTGTATACCACCTAACCGTGGTTTTTTTTTCTTTCTTCTTTATACATACATAGTTACATAGACATCTCTTTATCAACCAGTCTACATTAGCAGCAGACACAGTACAGTACGGTAGTTCACGGCTGTGGCTACCTCTGTGTCTGCACTCGGCAGGCAGTCCGTCCATAATTGTATACCACCTAACCGTGGTTTTTTTTTCTTTCTTCTTTATACATACATAGTTACATAGACATCTCTTTATCAACCAGTCTATATTAGCAGCAGACACAGTACAGTACGGTAGTTCACGGCTGTGGCTACCTCTGTGTCTGCACTCGGCAGGCAGTCCGTCCATAATTGTATACCACCTAACCGTGGTTTTTTTTTCTTTCTTCTTTATACATACATAGTTACATAGACATCTCTTTATCAACCAGTCTATATTAGCAGCAGACACAGTACAGTACGGTAGTTCACGGCTGTGGCTACCTCTGTGTCTGCACTCGGCAGGCAGTCCGTCCATAATTGTATACCACCTAACCGTGGTTTTTTTTTCTTTCTTCTTTATACATACATACTACTACGACATCTCTTTATCAACCAGTCTATATTATTAGCAGCAGACACAGTACAGTACGGTAGTTCACGGCTGTGGCTACCTCTGTGTCTGCACTCGGCAGGCAGTCCGTCCATAATTGTATACCACCTAACCGTGGTTTTTTTTTCTTTCTTCTTTATACATACATAGTTACATAGACATCTCTTTATCAACCAGTCTATATTAGCAGCAGACACAGTACAGTACGGTAGTTCACGGCTGTGGCTACCTCTGTGTCTGCACTCGGCAGGCAGTCCATAATTGTATACTAGTATCCATCTCCATTGTTTACCTGAGGTGCCTTTTAGTTGTGCCTATTAAAATATGGAGAACAAAAATGTTGAGGTTCCAAAATTAGGGAAAGATCAAGATCCACTTCCACCTCGTGCTGAAGCTGCTGCCACTAGTCATGGCCGAGACGATGAAATGCCAGCAACGTCGTCTGCCAAGGCCGATGCCCAATGTCATAGTACAGAGCATGTCAAATCCAAAACACCAAATATCAGAAAAAAAAGGACTCCAAAACCTAAAATAAAATTGTCGGAGGAGAAGCGTAAACTTGCCAATATGCCATTTACCACACGGAGTGGCAAGGAACGGCTGAGGCCCTGGCCTATGTTCATGGCTAGTGGTTCAGCTTCACATGAGGATGGAAGCACTCAGCCTCTCGCTAGAAAAATGAAAAGACTCAAGCTGGCAAAAGCAGCACAGCAAAGAACTGTGCATTCTTCGAAATCCCAAATCCACAAGGAGAGTCCAATTGTGTCGGTTGCGATGCCTGACCTTCCCAACACTGGACGTGAAGAGCATGCGCCTTCCACCATTTGCACGCCCCCTGCAAGTGCTGGAAGGAGCACCCGCAGTCCAGTTCCTGATAGTCAGATTGAAGATGTCAGTGTTGAAGTACACCAGGATGAGGAGGATATGGGTGTTGCTGGCGCTGGGGAGGAAATTGACCAGGAGGATTCTGATGGTGAGGTGGTTTGTTTAAGTCAGGCACCCGGGGAGACACCTGTTGTCTGTGGGAGGAATATGGCCGTTGACATGCCAGGTGAAAATACCAAAAAAATCAGCTCTTCGGTGTGGAGGTATTTCACCAGAAATGCGGACAACAGGTGTCAAGCCGTGTGTTCCCTTTGTCAAGCTGTAATAAGTAGGGGTAAGGACGTTAACCACCTCGGAACATCCTCCCTTATACGTCACCTGCAGCGCATTCATAATAAGTCAGTGACAAGTTCAAAAACTTTGGGTGACAGCGGAAGCAGTCCACTGACCAGTAAATCCCTTCCTCTTGTAACCAAGCTCACGCAAACCACCCCACCAACTCCCTCAGTGTCAATTTCCTCCTTCCCCAGGAATGCCAATAGTCCTGCAGGCCATGTCACTGGCAATTCTGACGATTCCTCTCCTGCCTGGGATTCCTCCGATGCATCCTTGCGTGTAACGCCTACTGCTGCTGGCGCTGCTGTTGTTGCTGCTGGGAGTCGATGGTCATCCCAGAGGGGAAGTCGTAAGCCCACTTGTACTACTTCCAGTAAGCAATTGACTGTTCAACAGTCCTTTGCGAGGAAGATGAAATATCACAGCAGTCATCCTGCTGCAAAGCGGATAACTGAGGCCTTGGCATCCTGGGTGGTGAGAAACGTGGTTCCGGTATCCATCATTACTGCAGAGCCAACTAGAGACTTGTTGGAGGTACTGTGTCCCCGGTACCAAATACCATCTAGGTTCCATTTCTCTAGGCAGGCGATACCGAAAATGTACACAGACCTCAGAAAAAGAGTCACCAGTGTCCTAAAAAATGCAGCTGTACCCAATGTCCACTTAACCACGGACATGTGGACAAGTGGAGCAGGGCAGGGTCAGGACTATATGACTGTGACAGCCCACTGGGTAGATGTATGGACTCCCGCCGCAAGAACAGCAGCGGCGGCACCAGTAGCAGCATCTCGCAAACGCCAACTCTTTCCTAGGCAGGCTACGCTTTGTATCACCGCTTTCCAGAATACGCACACAGCTGAAAACCTCTTACGGCAACTGAGGAAGATCATCGCGGAATGGCTTACCCCAATTGGACTCTCCTGTGGATTTGTGGCATCGGACAACGCCAGCAATATTGTGTGTGCATTAAATATGGGCAAATTCCAGCACGTCCCATGTTTTGCACATACCTTGGTGGTGCAGAATTTTTTAAAAAACGACAGGGGCGTGCAAGAGATGCTGTCGGTGGCCAGAAGAATTGCGGGACACTTTCGGCGTACAGGCACCACGTACAGAAGACTGGAGCACCACCAAAAACTACTGAACCTGCCCTGCCATCATCTGAAGCAAGAAGTGGTAACGAGGTGGAATTCAACCCTCTATATGCTTCAGAGGTTGGAGGAGCAGCAAAAGGCCATTCAAGCCTATACAATTGAGCACGATATAGTAGGTGGAATGCACCTGTCTCAAGCGCAGTGGAGAATGATTTCAACGTTGTGCAAGGTTCTGATGCCCTTTGAACTTGCCACACGTGAAGTCAGTTCAGACACTGCCAGCCTGAGTCAGGTCATTCCCCTCATCAGGCTTTTGCAGAAGAAGCTGGAGACATTGAAGGAGGAGCTAACACAGAGCGATTCCGCTAGGCATGTGGGACTTGTGGATGGAGCCCTTAATTCGCTTAACAAGGATTCACGGGTGGTCAATCTGTTGAAATCAGAGCACTACATTTTGGCCACCGTGCTCGATCCTAGATTTAAAGCCTACCTTGGATCTCTCTTTCCGGCAGACACAAGTCTGCTGGGGTTGAAAGACCTGCTGGTGACAAAATTGTCAAGTCAAGCGGAACGCGACCTGTCAACATCTCCTCCTTCACATTCTCCCGCAACTGGGGGTGCGAGGAAAAGGCTCAGAATTCCGAGCCCACCCGCTGGCGGTGATGCAGGGCAGTCTGGAGCGACTGCTGATGCTGACATCTGGTCCGGACTGAAGGACCTGACAACGATTACGGACATGTCGTCTACTGTCACTGCATATGATTCTCTCAACATTGATAGAATGGTGGAGGATTATATGAGTGACCTCATCCAAGTAGGCACGTCACACAGTCCGTACTTATACTGGCAGGAAAAAGAGGCAATTTGGAGGCCCTTGCACAAACTGGCTTTATTCTACCTAAGTTGCCCTCCCACAAGTGTGTACTCCGAAAGAGTGTTTAGTGCCGCCGCTCACCTTGTCAGCAATCGGCGTACGAGGTTACATCCAGAAAATGTGGAGAAGATGATGTTCATTAAAATGAATTATAATCAATTCCTCCGCGGAGACATTGACCAGCAGCAATTGCCTCCACAAAGTACACAGGGAGCTGAGATGGTGGATTCCAGTGGGGACGAATTGATAATCTGTGAGGAGGGGGATGTACACGGTGATATATCGGAGGGTGATGATGAGGTGGACATCTTGCCTCTGTAGAGCCAGTTTGTGCAAGGAGAGATTAATTGCTTCTTTTTTGGGGGGGGTCCAAACCAACCCGTCATATCAGTCACAGTCGTGTGGCAGACCCTGTCACTGAAATGATGGGTTGGTTAAAGTGTGCATGTCCTGTTTTGTTTATACAACATAAGGGTGGGTGGGAGGGCCCAAGGACAATTCCATCTTGCACCTCTTTTTTCTTTTCTTTTTCTTTGCATCATGTGCTGATTGGGGAGGGTTTTTTGGAAGGGACATCCTGCGTGACACTGCAGTGCCACTCCTAAATGGGCCCGGTGTTTGTGTCGGCCACTAGGGTCGCTAATCTTACTCACACAGTCAGCTACCTCATTGCGCCTCTTTTTTTCTTTGCGTCATGTGCTGTTTGGGGAGGGTTTTTTGGAAGGGACATCCTGCGTGACACTGCAGTGCCACTCCTAGATGGGCCCGGTGTTTGTGTCGGCCACTAGGGTCGCTAATCTTACTCACACAGCTACCTCATTGCGCCTCTTTTTTTCTTTGCGTCATGTGCTGTTTGGGGAGGGTTTTTTGGAAGGGACATCCTGCGTGACACTGCAGTGCCACTCCTAGATGGGCCCGGTGTTTGTGTCGGCCACTAGGGTCGCTAATCTTACTCACACAGCTATCTCATTGCGCCTCTTTTTTTCTTTGCGTCATGTGCTGTTTGGGGAGGGTTTTTTGGAAGGGCCATCCTGCGTGACACTGCAGTGCCACTCCTAGATGGGCCCGGTGTTTGTGTCGGCCACTAGGGTCGCTAATCTTACTCACACAGCTACCTCATTGCGCCTCTTTTTTTCTTTGCGTCATGTGCTGTTTGGGGAGGGTTTTTTGGAAGGGACATACTGCGTGACACTGCAGTGCCACTCCTAGATGGGCCCGGTGTTTGTGTCGGCCACTAGGGTCGCTTATCTTACTCACACAGCGACCTCGGTGCAAATTTTAGGACTAAAAATAATATTGTGAGGTGTGAGGTATTCAGAATAGACTGAAAATGAGTGTAAATTATGGTTTTTGAGGTTAGTAATACTTTGGGATCAAAATGACCCCCAAATTCTATGATTTAAGCTGTTTTTTAGTGTTTTTTGAAAAAAACACCCGAATCCAAAACACACCCGAATCCGACAAAAAAAATTCGGTGAGGTTTTGCCAAAACGCGTTCGAACCCAAAACACGGCCGCGGAACCGAACCCAAAACCAAAACACAAAACCCGAAAAATTTCAGGCGCTCATCTCTAGTCCCTACATGGAATCTTAAGAGCAGTCCTTACAAGAGCATATCTTGCGTATGTTTGAGTAATTTATTAGCAGTTTCTTATTCCGTTGCTCTTTACAATTAGAACAACAATTATAGAACAAAACTGGGCAAAGACAGACAGAGGTAGGAAGGCCCTGCTCGCAAGCTTACAATCTATAGGGAAATAGGCACTGATACACAAGGATAGATGCTACCTGTTACATAATGGTTCCCCAGGTTGCTAGGTTCTTAATGGGTTGTATATGATATGATCACCCAGCAATGTTGGAAGACAAAATGTGATTTTATGTGGACTGTACAGAGGGGATGTAACTTGATAGGGAAGCTGTTAAGGTTATGTGTGTGGGTCTGAAATTTGGTAGGCTTGTCTGAAGAGATGAGTTTTCAGAGAACGTTTAAAGGTTTGGAGACTAGAGGAGAGTCTTATTGTGCGTGGGAGTGCATTCCACAGAGTGGGTGAAGCCCGGGTAAAGTCCTGTAATTTTGAGTGGGAACAGGTAATACATGTGGATGAGAGACGCAGATCTTGTGCAGAGTGGAGAGATCTGGTAGGGATATATTTTGAGATGAGTGAGGAGATGTATGATGGTGCAATTTGGTTAATAGCCTTGTATGTAAGTGAAAGTATTTTATATTTGACACGGTAGAAAACCGGTAACCAATGGAGGGACTGACAGAGCGGATCAGCAGATGAAGAACGTCTGGCGAGGAAGATTAGCCTCGCAGCTGCATTTAAAATGGATTGAAGTGGTGATAGCCTATGTTTGGGAAGACCAGTAAGGAGACTATTACAATAATCAATGCGGGAGATGATGAGTGCATGGATTAGAGTTTTTGCAGTGTCTTGTGTAAGATAAGGGCGTATTTTGGATATGTTTTTAAGGTGCATGTAACATGATTTAGAGACAGATTGAATGTGTGGAACAAAGGACAGTTCAGAGTCAAGGGTGACACCTAGGCAACGAGCTTGTGGGGTGGGGTGGATAGTTGCATTGTCAACAGTTATAGAGATATCAGGTTGGTAACTACTCTTAGCTGGTGGGAAAATAATTAATTTGGTTTTGGAAATGTTGAGTTTTAGGTGGCGAGATGACATCCAAGATGAAATGGCAGACAGGCATCCAGTGACACGAGCCAATACTGGTGGTGACAAATCTGGGGAGGATAGGTAGATTTGAGTATCATCAGCGTACAAATGATACTGAAATCCAAAGGAGCTGATTAGTTTACCAAGAGAGTAGGTATAGATTGAGAAAAGCAGAGGACCTAAGACTGAGCCTTGCGGTACTCCAACTGATAGAGGTAGAGAAGAGGAGGTAGAATCAGAGAAGTGAACACTGAAAGAGCAATTAGATAGGTAGGATGAGAACCAAGAAAGGGCTGTGTCCTGAAGACCTAGGGATTGTAGTGTTTGTATGAGAAGAGAGTGGTCAACAGTGTCAAAAGCAGCAGAGAGATCTAGAAGAATAAGTAGTGTGTAATGGCCTTTTGATCTAGCAGTGACTAGATCATTCACTACTTTGGTCAGTGCCGTCTCTGTGGAGTGTTGGGCACGAAAGCCTGACTGAAGTGGGTCCAATAAGTTGTGCGAGTTAAGAAAGTGTGTAAGGCGAGTGTAGGCAAGCCTCTCAAGTAGTTTGGAGGGACTGGGTAGCTGAGAAATGGGACGGTAGTTAGAGAGTGTGTTTGGGTCAGAGTTGTGTTGAGTAACCTCATGAGTACTTGTATCTTCATCTGCTGTCCTCTCCTGTAGCTGCACGAACCATTATCTTCAATATTTTGTGCTTCGCCTCTTCAGTTAGCTGGCTGTCTGTTTTATCATCCACTCATTTTTATTGGGATCCGGTCTTTAGGTCGACACTCATAGGGTTGACCACTAATGGTTGACATGCATTAGGTCGACATGGTCTATAGGTCTACATGATCTATAGGTCGACATGGAAAAAGGTTGACATGAGGTTTTTTTTTACTTTTTCATACTTTACGATCCACGTGGACTATGATTGGGAATAGTAACCTTGCCCGAGGGAACACGGTGCACTAATTGGGGTTCCCGGTCACTTTCTGAAGAAAACAAACTCATGTCTACCTTTTTCCATGTCAACCTAGTTCATGTCCACCTCATGACCGTGTCGACCTAATTCAGGTGTCGGCCTAGCCACTGTCGACCAATAGCAGTCAACCCAATGACTGTCGACCCCATGACCCACACCCAGTGTTTTTCTATCTCCTTGCATGTGTGACATATGGGTACCCCCCCCCCCCTTCTCCTACCCTCCCCTTGTCTTAATTTAAATTTTTTTATACTCTTAACATATCTCAGTTTCTCATTGATATGTTGTTGGTATAGCTCTATTTGCTATTTCATTTTTGTTTTAGTACCTTGATGACAGTTTATATTATCTCTCCAGTAATTCGAGTCTCATAGCTCTTCTCCTGAGCAGAATCTCTGCTTAATCTCTTGTGTTCATTTTTTGTATGTTTTGTTAACATATTATGCACCTCTTTTTAATAACCTACCTTTTGCACTTTAGTACTTTTGATATTATTCTCTGTCATTGTGATCAGTGAACACAAAATGTCTGGCACTAGCCTACTGTACAAACCACAAGGGTAGATAACGCTAGCTGCAGCTTCTAATTCGCAGGGATCACTGGAATCCCACCTTCTCAGACAGAATAAAAAATCTAAATGATAGTAGTAAAGGTTCAGTTTTTGAAAAATCGAACGTGGCCGAACTTCCTAATTCTGACTGAATCCGAGCCGCGGCTTGGGTTTTTCCGCCAAGCTTGGATCCGAAAATGAGGCAAAATGCCATCTTCCCGGCGTCAGATATCCTGTGTTTTGGATTCGATAAAAGTCCCTCCCTCGTGAACCAAGCGCCATTTCACCAAAGACACTAGAGGGTTAGGGTGTGGGCTGCAGTGACTGACTGTGAATAAGGGTTGTGGGCAGGGCCGTCAGCCAATCAGAGCATGTAGACCCGCCGGGGACAGGACTTCAGTGAGGGGAGGAGACATGTGCGCTGCCCAGCAGCTGCAGGCCAGCAGCAGCAACAGTGGCGGCAGAAGCAGCAGCAGCAGCAGAAGGACACGGCACTACAGGGGGCATTAGATGTAACTGGCACTACAAGGGACATTACATGTAACTGGCACTACAGAGGGCATTACGTGTAACTGGCACTACAGGGGGCATTATGTGTAACTGTAACTACAGGGAGCATTACGTATAACTCACTACAGGGGGCATTACGTGTAACTGGCACTACAATGGGGCATTACATGTAACTGGAACTATAATGGGGCATTACTTGTATCTGGCACTATGCTGGGGGCATTACATGTAAGAGGCATTATGTGTGAGCATTATGTGTAAGGCTGCCAATTCTCTGTGTAGAGGGGGTGGGGTGATAATATGGTATATATATTTATATTTTGATAACATAATATATAGTTGCGAGGCAACGCCCACTTTCCAAGGCACGCGCGCACTGAATGTATCCTTGATCCCATGTGTTTTATGCACGATCGCGGGTCCAATTTTCGATCGATCAAACGGCCTCTATTTGGATACCGCGATAATGGCCATTGGTCATTAATCACAATATCCGGCTGTTTTGATCGTCAGAAATCACATCAGGGCTAATAGGATATCGCTCAGGGTCGGTTCCCCCTGGCTCACAGAGGCACAGGGGAAACCCTCAATGGGCCCCACTACTCTAGGGATTAGGTTACAGACTCTGCATTCAAATTATACACTATACATACTGTATGTTACATTATACTGCACAGGACTATGGTGTATTTTCTACAGTCCATTGCGGTTATTAATCATTGCTGTTATTCTACAGTGCAATGATGTTATTAATTATTATGCATGCGCTAGCGGTATTTACGATATACTGTATATTTACCAAGGAGATCAAACCACGCACTTGCTAAAGGTTAGACATGCCTCTAAGCATGGGACCCTACCGCTGCCTCCCCCCGGTGGGCCCTTCATGCCCCAGTCCGACACTGATACCGCCCATAGGGCCTAATTCAGAGTTGATCGCAGTAGAAAATTTGTTAGCAGTTGGGCAAAACCATGTGCACTGCAGGGGGGGCAGATGTAACATGTGCAGAGAGAGTTAGATTTGGGTAGGGTGTGTTCAAACTGCTAACAAATTTGCTGCTGCGATCAACTCCAAATTAACCCAATAGTACTTATATTGCCACGCAGTTGGTACTAGGTAATATGAATAAAACTGAGTGTGGGCATTATTTTCTGTTGTTTAAAAGATTTTGCTTAATGCTATTCTGGCTGCTGTCAATCAATGTTGTGTAGGGCCTTTGTGGATGTGGCTCAGTGGCCAACCCTTGTGTAACCTCAATATCTGAGAGCAAAAAAGGGGAAAGGGGATAAAGGGGGGGAAAAGCAGAGCACTAGTAGGTACTAAATAAGGGGGTTATTCAGAGATGGACACATATGTTGCTTCCCGCCCAGCATGTGAGTGGCACCGCCTCACGATGCGTCCACAATTTAATTGTGGATGCATCGATTAGAGGTTAACCCCTGCAGCAGTTCGACATACACCAATTTCATGCCCCCATTTCGGTCGCAATGTCGAAACGCCACCCTCTGAACGTCAGGCACTGTCCATCATACACTACCTTTCTACCGAGCATCAGATCGTATAGTAGTTTACTCATACCCACAGCTGAACCTAGCCTACTGACCAAATTTGGTGACATTCCGGTTAGTAGACCAAGCTACAGATGGCTATTAAAAGGGGTCGTTTAATGCTCTGCATTGCATGGGCCCTGTAAGCCCCCTTTTTATGCGCTTGGCTTTGCATCCCCCCCCTCCCAAATGGTATGAGTTGTATGACATGAATTAATTTTCTGATTACTGTTTCCATTAATCCTGTTTTTCTGCTATATACACGGGGCGTATTAAGAGTAGAGGGTCCTATGTGCAGTCTCTGTCCAGGTCCCCTTCTCTCTAACCGGCGACACAAGGAAGCGCAGACTCCAGCGCCGTGCCAGGGTCTACTGGGCAGGCACAGATCTCCGGGAAAATAGTGCTGCAGCCAATTTCCTGGAGATTTCTCTACTGCGCATGCAGTCAGTGGTAACATGGGCATGAGAATCACCTTATAACGTATGCTGTAGCTCTGTTTCTAGTATTGTGCTGACCTTTCTCTTCATGCAGTAGGTGCTTTGCCCAGAGTGTGTCACGTTTCAAGATAAATGTTCTATCTGTCTGATCTTGGATAGAAGTTATCTGAAAGTTAAGACCAGCAGTCTCCTCCAAGTCATCTTCAGTAATGCATGGGAGATCTGAAATTTATGAATGCAGATTTATATATTATTATTATTATTATTATTATTATTATTATTATTATTATTATCTGAAACAGAAGTTAACAATAAGGGTTGTTTAGTATGTGTAAAACTTGTGGAACCAGCATACTTTTTTCATTACTGTGAGGGAGATGTAATAAACCTTCTGAAGCAGACAGGTGGAGAAGTTGCCCACAGCAACCAATCGTATTGTAACTATCATTGTATAGAATGTACTTGACAAATGAGATCTAGAAGCTTATTGGTTTCTTTGGACAATTTCATGACTTGTCCTTTTTAGAAAGGTAGGGTAGTCCTTAGAACTATCCTTGGCAAAATCTGTCTCGCCCGACACCAAGCTTCTTATTCATCTCACTATAAATACATTTTTATGTTAATCGCCTATGGGTTTTTTTCTCTTTAACCCACTGGTTATACAAGTATTACATTTTATATAACAATTAGCGTCCAGACAAAGTCAGTATAATAAACCAAATTTATAAATTGAATGTCCTTCTTATTTTTTTGGGAAAAGTAGAATAATAATAATAATAATAATAATAATAATAATAATAATCTATTACCTATAAAGGAATGAGGAAAGGGGTAAGGATGTATTTAAGAACCTTCACTATTGGAGTTATAATTTAAGTTAGTGTTTAATTCAAGCCTCCTGATCTGGTGCATGTATCCGCTCAGCCGTGAGTTCCAGTAAGACAATGCCTCACGTGGGGGATATGGTTTTGCCGGGCCCACTGCACCTCATAGCTTCCGCACCCTTTATGCCCTCAGAAGTTTCTCCCTTGGTCGAATATTTAAAAAAAGTGATATCCTATAAGCAGCGATCAGGGACCCTGAGAAGGGGGGTACTAATCACCTGGGCCTGGGCTTGTTGAAGGGGCCCGGTGGGGGCCCAGGTCAGCTAATAAATCTGGCAGATTTGACAGTCTAAGTTGAAGCTAATGGCTGTGTGAGGGTTATTTTCAGCTCTTTTCAATTCATATTTTGATTAAACCACAAAGACTGGCAGGATATTAGAGGTTACTATTATAATTTCATCAAAGTTTCTAGTAGCCACCTTAGTATAGTCCTCTCTACTGCCTATTTTATTCAGGTGAAAATCCATCATTACAGTATCTGCATTAATGGCATTATCCATAACATAATTAGGGGCAAATTTATCAAAGAATATTTGTGAGGTATCAGGTGTTTTCGGTGTGTATCACACAAATATTAAGTACCACCCAGATGAATGTACGGGGAACCAAATAATTCTAGCAGGCCCCTTAGGTTTCTGTTTGGGACTGCTAGAATGCTAAGGTGACCAAGCTCTGGAATACTTAGTTTGACCCCAACATCTAGCGCCATCTTCAGATAGTGTTGTAGCCTATGGACTACAGTTTGCAAAATTTACCCAGAAGCAGTAGCCGCTCGCCGTGTTGTCTGATGACCGCACAGACGCAGTAGGGCGACCGTCCCCCAAACTTTGAAGTAGAGGAGCCTGTATCCCAGCATGTATTTGTTAATACATCTTTGCAAACCTTAATTTCTTAAATGCCCCTTATGTTATATTGTAAAAAGGATCTTTTCTTACCATTTATATCAAATTTCTCTAACAAGTCCAGTAAATTACGTTTCAACTCAGGAATTCTGGAAGCCTCCACAAGGTCTAGAATGGTCGTGTATGGTGTGATTTCCTTTATAGGAAACAGACAACTACTCTTTTCTGGTGAAATGTCCATATTATCCTGGGTAAATGAAAAAGATGAAATAGGAGAGGGTATAAACTGTAAGACATTACATACTGTTCAGTGACAATAAGCTTTTATTATCTTTTGAAATAAAATGGCCGCCGCCAGTTTCTTATGTTTATCATAGTGTTTATCAAGTGACAACCTGAACTGCACTAATCTGGGGGGTAACAAGAAATATTTTCAGTGGCTAGTGAGAATAATTATGGGCCCCAAGATGTGGGTGGGGTGGGTACAGTTTACCCCTGCATTGTCTTGTCTGGGGGTGGGGGAAGGGGGGGCATGGGTCAGTCAGGGAGGTGGAACAATGCCCCATTTCTCTTACGTTCTAGAGGATACTGGGGTCCACATTAGTACCATGGGATATAGTCGGGTCCACTAGGAGCCTTGGGCACTTTAAGAAATTAATAGTATGCACTGGCTCCTCCCTCTATGCCCCTCCTACCAGACTCAGTTTAGAAAATGTGCCCGGAGGAGCCGGTCACGCTTAGGGAAGCTCCTGAAAAGTTTTCTGCCTTTATTTTTCGTTTTGTTTTCTTCAGGCAGGACTGGTTGGCACCAGCCTGCCTGCTTCGTGGGCATTAGGGGGGAGAACGGCCCAACCTCCTATAGGGTTAATGGTCCCGTTCCCCGCTGACAGGACATAGCTCCTGAGAGACCTATTCGCAAGCCCCACCATGGCGACTGTATAGTCCCGCAGCACGCCGCCATCCCTAACAGAGCCTGAAGTAAGAAGAGTGGTGAGTAGATGGCCGGCAACCCGGTTAGCAGGTCGCCGGCTGTAATGGTGGCATCAGGGTATGGAGCGCAGCACTGATATGTAGGCTGCGTCTCCATGGCTCAGTACAGCATGCTTTTTGGGTATGTGTTCTGCTGTGAGGGGTGAGCTGAGCTGTTTAATTTACCCTACACTGGCACAGCTTACCGGGGGTCTAACACGCGGTAAGCATGAAAAACACCTCAGCAGGTATAAAAAAAAATGGGAAGCTGTGCACCATTATGGGGCGGGGCTTCACTATGAGCGGATCCAGCAGCTCACCAGCGCCATTTTTCCTCTGCAGCTTACACTGACAGGAATCACAGGGAAGCACAGCTCCTCCACAAAGACTCCACGTCTCCTCAGCGGTACCAGGTGGTCTTATTAAGGGGGGGTGGGAGCGTTGTAGAATACTAAGCCCTATTAAGGAGCTAAGTTTGGCGACCCAGCTGAGTTTTACTTTAGCTGAAAGGGCGCGGTGTGGCTGGCTCCATCTTCTGTGTCTCCCTACGGGCTCTGTGTGGTTTAAACTGTGTTTTCACCTTTCTGTGTGTGTGTGTCTCCTTTCACATTACCATGTCCAGGGACTGTGTTTCCTGCACAGCAAAGTGTCTGGCCTCCCCGGGAGAATCGCTAACGTGTACCCAGAATAGTACACACTCTCAGGCTAGTGGGTCAGAACCCGCATGGTTAGATTCCATTAAAGGGATGATCTCAAATATTTCTAATAAATTATCACATACTGAGAAAGAGACGTAATACTTAAGACAGTCTATGGATGACCTGATGAATATAGATTCAGTTCCCATACCAGCATCTCAGACCCCTGCCATTTGTCCACTAGAGCGTACTCTGACCCAGATCATGTAGGCTGATACTGATGACGATGTTACGCACACCAGTGCTAACAGGAGTATACCGGTGTATGAACAGAGAGGGAAGCGAAGCAAACGAACTCACAGACAGTATAACATAACATACACAGGAGGTGATGGAATTACTAATAAACACAAAGTGAACGGAGAAGCCCAAAGGCTCAGGAATTGGGTGTCTCCCTAGTGTCAGGAATGCTCAGATGGAATAGAGCGGACAATGAAGCGAGGTGTAGTGATTTAACATGTGGAGCACCTGAAATGATGTTGCTAAGAGCAACAGAAAAAACCCCAAAGGGTTACCAATGGGTGTGGGAATAAACTCCTTGGTCAGAGATAGAAATATAGACACAAGGAGAGTATCCACAATCCTAACCCCCACTTGCAGGGCACAGGTTCAGCTTACTGCCACTAAACTGACACCTGGACGCCCTGCACAGTGAGGGAGGATTAAGCAAGCAGGTCTGAGAGTACAGCCGCAAACCTGCTGGGTTCACAGAATAGCAAAAGAACCCCAGCAGGTCAAACAACTGACTCCAGTCTTACTGCTAGGTCCGGATTGGCAGAATGAAGTACCGAATCCCAAGGCCTATTCGCAGTAAGCAACAAGTAAATACAAAGTCACACAGTACTAGCTAACTCTCTGGAACTGACTAACAAACAAAGATTCAGCAGCATTTGCCTAGCCTGAGAGGATGGCTTATATAGCAGGTGCTGTCCACGCCCCACTCAGACCTCACAGACTGTGAGCACAAAACCAGCGCCGGATTCCCTGCCGTGCACAGAGCCTGTAACCACTACACAGTAAAAACCCGGACCGGAGTATCAGCTGCGCTCAGGTTACTTCGCTAACACTTGCCTCCCGGTTGCCATGGCGACGTGGCGGCACAGAGCAGGAGATCCTAACAGTACCCCCCCTCTGACGAGGGGTCAAAGAACCCCTACCACCGGGTTTATCGGGGAACTGCGAGAAGAAAGAGCGTATCAGTCTGGGGGCATGAAGATCACAACTGCGCACCCACGACCGCTCCTCCGGGCCATACCCCTTCCAGTGCACCAAAAATGACAGCTGACCCCGAACCATCTTGGAGTCAAGAACCCTTTCAACCACAAACTCCCTCTGACCCCGTATCAGAAGAGGAGAAGGTCTTCCACTGGAAGAAGGATTACTAACCGCCAGTTTTAAAAGGGAACAATGAAATGTTTTATTGATACCCAATGAACGGGGCAGATCTAACTGAAATGCCACCGGATTGATAACCCTGGTGATCTTATATGGGCCGATGAACCGGGGGCCTAACTTATGAGATGGCTGTCTCAACTTCAAATTCTTGGTGGACAACCAGATGAAGTCTCCTAATTTGAAGCTTCAGGGTCTTCTCCGCTTATCAAAAACCCTTTTGGTCACTAATGACACAGACACAAGGGCTTTCTTCACTTTCCTCCAAATACCCCTAAGGACCGAAACAACAGAGGAACCACCAGGCGTGGAATCCAGGGGGTCAAAAGAATTGGCCTTAGGATGATGCCCATACACACAAAGGAAGGGAGAGATCCCTGTAGCAGAGTGAGCCGCGTTGTTATAGGCAAACTCCGCCATGGACAGATGAGCAACCCAGTCAGTATGACACTTGGAGACATAACACCTGAGGAACTGCTCCAAGGACTGGTTCACCCTCTCAGTCTGCCCATTAGACTGTGGATGGTAGCCTGATGACAAGCTCACAGGAATCTGGAGATCAGAACAAAATGCCCTCCAGAATTTGGCCACAAACTGGGATCCACGGTCAGAGACCACATCAAGTGGCAACCCGTAGAGGCGCACAACATGCTGCATAAATAACTCAGACAGGCGTCTGGCCGATGGCAACCCAACCAGTGGAACGAAATGCGCCATCTTCGAAAACCTGTCAACGACAACCCAAATTGCTGTCATCCCCGAGGATTTGGGCAAGTCCACCACAAAATCCATGGAAATGTGGGTCCATGGCTTAGACGGAATAGAGAGTGGATGTAATGGGCCGACAGGAACCCCTCTAGGAGTTTTATTTCGGGCACAAACGTCACATGCCCGAACCCACTGATCCACATCCCTAGCCACCGAGGGCCACCACACCGCCCTAGACAGCAACTCCCGAGTTCTGGCAATACCCGGATGCCCTGCCGACCTCTTGGCATGGAATTCCAGGAACACTCGCTGTCTTAACCTAGGAGGCACAAACAAGAGACCTACCGGAAGGTCTGGAGGAGCCTGCTCCTGTGCTCTAAGGACTAATGACAAGAGGTCCTGGGTAATGCCCACTTTAATACATGATGGGGACACAATGGGCAATGGCTCCTCGGTGGTCTCTTGAACTGGAGCAAAACTCCGCGAGAGCGCATCAGCCTTGATGTTTTTTGACCCAGGGCGATATGTTATCAAAAAATTAAAGCGAGCAAAAAACAAAGCCCATCGTGCCTGCCTGGCATTGAGCCGCTTCGCTGACTCTAAATATGCCAGATTCTTATGGTCGGTGAGAATTGAGACCACAAACTTAGCCTCCTCAAGCCAGTGTCTCCACTCCCCGAGTGCATCCTTTATAGCCAACAATTCCCGGTTACCCACATCATAATTCATCTCGGCAGACGAAAATTTACGGGAAAAGTAAGCACAGGGATGAAGGCGATTATCAGACACCCCCATCTGAGAGAGCACTGCCCCAATACCAATCTCAGAGGCATCCACTTCTACCACAAAAGGAAGCTCTGGATCTGGGTGTCGCAGCACCTTGGCCGAGACAAATGCCCTTTTGAGACGGGCAAAGGCCGCTTTGGCCTCACAAGACCAGTGAGCAACATCCGCCCCTTTCTTAGTGAGTGCCACCAAGGGGGCCACTATAGACGAAAATCCAGCGATAAACCGTCTATAAAAATTCGCAAAGCCCAGAAAACGCTGAAGCGCCTTCAAACTAGTGGGCTGCACCCAATCCAGGACTGCCTGTACCTTAGAACCCTCCATTTGGAAACCTTCTGAGGAGATAATATACCCTAGAAATGCGATTTGCTGGACTTCAAACTCGCACTTCTCCAGCTTCGCCCCAAGCTGGTGGTCTCTGAGTTTCTGGAGGACTAAGCGTACATGCTTCCGATGTTCCTCCAGGGAATGAGAGAAGATTAGGATGTCATCTAGATAAACAACTAAGAATCTATCCAAATATTCCCTGAGCACATCGTTCATGAATTCCTGGAAGACTGCCGGGGCATTAGAGAGCCCAAAAGGCATCACCAAATATTCATAATGCCCTGAGTGGGTATTAAAGGCAGTCTTCCATTCATCCCCCTCTCTTATTCGGATTAGATTGTAAGCACCGCATAGGTCAATCTTAGAAAAAATGGTGGCAGTACGAAGCTGGTCAAACAAAACCGAAATGAGAGGCAGTGGGTACGAGTTTTTAATCGTGATACGGTTCAATTCCCTGAAGTCGATGCAGGGTCGCAACGAACCGTCCTTTTTACCCACGAAGAAGAACCCCGACCCAACTGGGGACTGTGAGGGTCTGATAAATCCCTTAGCCAAGTTCTCCTGAATGTACTCTGCCATAGCCTGAGTCTCAGGACGTGACAGGGAGTACAACCTGCTCTTGGGAAGCTTAGCATCCGGCAACAAATCAATGGCACAGTCATAGGGGCGATGGGGAGGTAGTACCTCCGCAATTTTTTTGGAGAACACATCCGCAAAATCTGCATAACATCCTGGCAATCCTGGCAAACTTAGCTGCGAGAGCCTGACTGGAAGGCTCAAGCAACTCCTGAAACAATCACTACCCCAACTAAGAATCTCCCCAGAGACCCAGTCACATTGAGGGTTATGGGCCCTTAACCAGGGTAACCCCAAAACCAATGGGGCAAAAGAACAGACAGTCACATAAAAAGACAATTTTTCAGAGTGTGTGGCTCCAATAAACAAAGGAATTTGGCTGGTGCAGGAGGTAATTTTACCCTGGGACAATGGTTCCCCGTTTAACCCACAGATCTCAATCTCTGATGCCAAAGGTATTGAGGGAACAGAGTGTTCCAGGGCGAATTGACGGTCCATGAAAACCCCATCGGCCCCACTGTCAACAAAGGACTCAGTCTTGACAGTTTGACCGAGGATCTCCAAAGTCACCGGAATGAGAAAAGTATTTTTGGGAAATTCTGACTTCTGGCCTGACAGGATATTTCCCATCACCCTCAGGCCCTGATACTACAACATGACCTTTATTCCCACAGTACAAACACAAACCCTGCTGTCTCCTCCGCGTCTTCTCACGCGAGGAGAGGCGGGTAGCCCCAATCTGCATAGGCTCCTCGGAATATTCCTCAGAGTCTGGGGAATAAAGGAAACTGCGGTCTCCCTTTCAAGCCTACGCTCTCTCAGCCGTCTATCCACCCAGATGGATAACTGCATGAGCTGATCTAAGCTATCAGGCGAGGGATATTGTACCAGTTGGTCCTTTATCTGGTCAGAAAGGCCCCTTCGGTACTGGTTTCTCAGGGCTGGGTCATTCCACTGGGTATCATGAGCCAACCTCCGAAACTCCGTACTATAAACCTCAGCTGGCTGTCGCCCTTGCTTAAGAACCGTAATCTGAGCCTCGGCTGAAGCCATCTTGTCAGGGTCATCATACAAAATGCCCAGTGCCGTAAAAAAAGCATCAACACTTTTAAGCGACGGACAGTCAGGCTGTAACCCATATGCCCAGACCTGTGGGTCTCCTTGTAGCAAGGAAATCACCATGCCCACCCGCTGAATCTCCGACCCAGAAGACTGGGGCCTAAGCCTGAAATATAGCTTACAGCTCTCCTTGAAACAAAAGAACTGCGAGCGATCTCCAGAAAAACGATCCGGGAGATTTACTTTCGGCTCCTTAACCCCTGAACTTGCCGCTGCTGCTGCGGGAGCTCCGCTAGCGGCCTGCGGGGTGTTCATTTTAATGGACATCTCATTAAATTGTCGAGTCAGGACCTGCACCTGATCGACCACCTGTTGCAAAGTATTTTGAGGGGTATGCTCCATATTCCCACAAAATTTCAACAGGAGTAGGGCTGCTGAATATGTTACGCACACCAGTGCTAACAGGAGTATACCGGTGTATGAACAGAGAGGGAAGCGAAGCAAACGAACTCACAGACAGTATAACATAACATACACAGGAGGTGATGGAATAACTAATAAACACAAAGTGAACGGAGAAGCCCAAAGGCTCAGGAATTGGGTGTCTCCCTAGTGTCAGGAATGCTCAGATGGAATAGAGCGGACAATGAAGCGAGGTGTAGTGATTTAACATGTGGAGCACCTGAAATGATGTTGCTAAGAGCAACAGAAAAAACCCCAAAGGGTTACCAACGGGTGTGGGAATAAACTCCTTGGTCAGAGATAGAAATATAGACACAAGGAGAGTATCCACAATCCTAACCCCCACTTGCAGGGCACAGGTTCAGCTTACTGCCACTAAACTGACACCTGGATGCCCTGCACAGTGAGGGAGGATTAAGCAAGCAGGTCTGAGAGTACAGCCGCAAACCTGCTGGGTTCACAGAATAGCAAAAGAACCCCAGCAGGTCAAACAACTGACTCCAGTCTTACTGCTAGGTCCGGATTGGCAGAATGAAGTACCGAATCCCAAGGCCTATTCGCAGTAAGCAACAAGTAAATACAAAGTCACACAGTACTAGCTAACTCTCTGGAACTGACTAACAAACAAAGATTCAGCAGCATTTGCCTAGCCTGAGAGGATGGTTTATATAGCAGGTGCTGTCCACGCCCCACTCAGACCTCACAGACTGTGAGCACAAAACCAGCGCCGGATTCCCTGCCGTGCACAGAGCCTGTAACCACTACACAGTAAAAACCCGGACCGGAGTATCAGCTGCGCTCAGGTTACTTCGCTAACACTTGCCTCCCGGTTGCCATGGCGACGTGGCAGCACAGAGCAGGAGATCCTAACAGACGATGCATCAGACACAGAGGAGGGTGAAGTGGACGCGAGTGGGGGGATGCGGCCCTGTCACAAAGAATACATGCCCTGATAGAAGCTATTAGAGAAGTCCTGCACATTCCTGACAAGGTGGTGGAGGTGGATGAGGAATCTTATTTTAATGTGAAAAAGAAATCCTCAGCTACTTTTCCAGCATGAAAGGAATTGAATGCCCTGTTTGAAGAAACTTGGGCTAATCCTGACAAAAAGTTTCAGATCCCTAAAAGGTTAATTACTTAATTTCCCTTTCCTCTGGAGGATAGAAAGAAATGGGAAAACATGCCTATTGTGGACGCATCGGTATCTAGGTTGTCACGTACGATAGTCTGTTCCTGGGGCAGCCTCCTTAATTGACACGGCTGACCGCAAGATTGAGACAACTCTCAAATCCCTATACACTGCTGCTGGGGTGGCCCAGAGACCCACTATTGCTTGTGCATGGATCACTAGGGCCATTGCTAAATGGTCAGGTAATCTAATTGATGGGTTAGATTCCCTACCCAGGGGGGAGATAATTTTACTCCCACAGCATATTCAGGACTCTGCTAACTCTATGGTGGAGGCCATAAAGGAAATTGGTTTGCTCAACGCCATGGCACCACTGCCATGGCAGTGTCAGCACACAGGGGCTTGTGGCTATGCCAGTGGACTGCAGATGCGGATTCCAGGAAAAGCATGTAAAGCCTACCGTTCACAGGTGAGACCCTTTTTGGAGATGAACTGGATACGTGGATATCCAAGGCTACAATGGGTAAGTCTACATACCTTCCTTCTGCAGCACCCCCAGCTAGGAAAACCTACTCTGCTCCAACTCTGCAGTCCTTTCAGACAGCACAGTTTAAAAGTAAATCCAAAGGTTATTCTACAGCCTTCAAAGGCAATAGCGGTAAACCCAGAAAACCAGCAGCTGCAGGTTCTCAGGAACAGACCTCCGGTTCTGCTTCCTCAAAGCCTTCAGCATGACGGTGGACCGCACTGCCTGGAAGACAGACAGGTGGGAGCCCGATTATGTTATTTCAGTCACATTTGGGCAACATCATGCCAGGATCCCTGGGTCAAAGACCTTATCACCCAGGGTTACAGAGTGGATTTTCAGGAACTCTCACCTCACAGATTCTTCAAATCAGGCTTACCAGCTTCTCCAGAAGCAAGTATGACTTTACAGAAACTGGTACAGACTCAGGTCATTGTCTACTTCAACTACAAAACAAAGGTTATTACTCCAACCTGTTTGTGGTACCGATACCGGACGATTCGGTAAGGCCCATTTTAAACCTCAAGTCACTGAACCCGTACTTACGGATGTTCAAGTTCAAGATGGAGTCCCTGAGAGCGGTGATCTCAGGTCTGGAGGAGGGGGAATTCCTGGTGTCTCTGGACATCAAGGATGCGTACCTTCATGTTCCGATTTCGCCGCCTCATCAGGCTTATCTAAGGTTTGCACTACAGGACTGTCACTACCAGTCAGTTCCAGGCTCTGCCATTTGGCCTCTCCACAGCACCAATGGTGTTCACCAAGGTAATGGCAGAGATGATGTTTCTCCTCCGCAAGCAAGGAGTGAACATAATACCGTACCTGGACGACCTGCTGATAAAAGCACCATCCAGGGAGAGGTTGTTGGACAACATTGCCCTCTCAACCCGACTACTCCAGGATCACAGGTAGATTCTGAACCTACCAAAATCTCACGTGGAACCAACACGGAGGCTTCTGTTCCTGGGGATGATACTGGATACGGAGGGACAGAAGGTATTCCTTCCATTGGAAAAGGCATTAGTAATCTAGTCGATGGTGCAGGATGTTCTAAAACCAACCCAGATTTCGGTGCATCTATGCATTCGCCTTCTGGGGAAGATGGTAGCCTCTTACGAGGCTCTGCAGTATGGAAGATTTCATGCACGGCCCTTCCAGCTGGATCTGTTGAACAAATGGTCCAGATCGCACATGCACCAGAGAATACGTCTGTCGCCGAAAGCCAGGATTTCTCTTCTGTGGGGGCTTCAGATTTCTCACCTGATGAGGGTCGAAGGTTTTGGATTCAAAATTGGATTCTGCCAACCACAGACGCAAGCCTCAGAGGTTGGGGAGCAGTTCCAAGGTAAATGGTCAAGTCAGGAAACCATTCTTCCGATCAACATTCTGGACTAAGGGCCATATACAATGCCCTTCTACAGGCATCACATCTTCTTCAAGATCAAGCCATTCAAGTTCAGTCGGACAATGTAACGGTGGTAACATACATAAACCGACAGGGTGGAACGAAGAGCTGAGGTAACAAGGATTCTCCTCTGGGCAGAAAGACACATGGTGGCATTGTCAGCAATCTTCATTCCGGGAGCAGACTACTGGGAAGCAGACTTCCTCAGCAGACACGACCTCCACCCAGGAGAGTGGGGCCTCCATCTGGAGGTGTTCGGGTGCTTGATACGTCGGTGGGGCATTCCACAAATCTACATGATGGCCTCTCATCTAAACAAGAAGCTTCAGCGGTATTGTTCCAGGTTGAGGGACCCACAGGCAGTGGCGGTGGACGCTCTGGTGACCCCATGGGTCTAACAAATGATGTATGTGTTTCTGCCACTTCCATTGATTCCAAAGGTTCTCAAAAGAATAAAAAGGGAAAAAGGTTCAAGCAATTCTCCTTGCTCCGGACTGGCCAAGAAGGGCTTGGTACACGGATCTAATGGACATGCTCCTGGAGGATCCGTGGCCTCTACCTCTTCGAGAGGATCTCCTGCAACTGGGGCCAATCATCTATCAAGACTCACCACGGCTACGTTTGACGACATGGAAGTTGAGCGTCAAATTCTAGACAGGAAAGGAATCCCGGATAAGGTTATTCCGACTTCGATCCAAGCCAGAAAAAGGGTAACGTCTAAGCATTTTGAGAAAAATACGTCTCTTGGTGAGAGAACAGGAAATTTCCTGCGGTGGAATTTCAACTGGGACGTTTTCTGCTTTTTCTGCAGTCAGGTGTGGATGTGGGCCTGCGCCTGGGCTCCATAAAAGTCCAGATATCGGCCTTATCCATTTTCTTCTGGAAACAAATGGCTTCCCTCCCTGAGGTTTAGACGTTCTTGAAGGGTGTTTTGTACATCCAACCGCCCTTTATACCTCCCACGGCACCTTGGGATCTCAACGTGGTTTTGCAGTTCCTCCAATTGAAATGGTTTGAGCCCTTACAGGAGGTGGACGTAAAGTTTCTTACGTGGAAGACTGTTACACTGTTGGCCCTGGCTTCAGCCTGGCGGGTGTCGGAAATGGGGGCATTGTCTCACAATAGGCCCTATTTGATTTTTCATGAGGATCGAGCTAAACTCCAGAACTCGTCAACAATTTCTTCTAAAGGTGGAGTCTGCGTTTCATATCAACCAACCTATTGTGGTTCCGGTGGTTACCGACACCTCTTCTACCTCAAAGTCCCTAGATGTTGTGAGGGCTTTGAAGATTTATGTGAAGCGGACAGCTCGTCACAGAAAGTCGGACTCGCTGTTTGTTCTCTATGATCCCAATAAAATTGGGTGTCCTTTTCTCGTAGTCCGTAGAGGATACTGGGCACCCGCCCAGTGCTTCGGGTTTCCTGCACAGATACTTGGTTAAGTATTGTTATTGGTTCAGCTGTTGTTGTTGTTCCTGTACAAGTTTGGTTAGCATGGCTTTCCTCTTGGTTTGTGTGTGCTGGTTTGAATCTCACCACTGTCCTTTCAATCCTTCTCTCAAGGTATGTCCGTCTCCTCGGGGACAATTTCTAGACCAAGTCTGGTAGGAGGGGCATAGAGGGAGGAGCCAGTGCACACTATTAATTTATTAAAGTGCCCAAGGCTCCTAGTGGATCCGTTTATACCCCATGATACTAATGTGGACCTCAGTATCCTCTACAGACTACGAGAACAGGATTTACAGGTAGGTAATTAACAATGCACCATAAGCCAACTGGGGCATGGCCACGCCCCCACAACTGGCCACACCCACTCTCTTGCATGAGGTCCCATGTGCTGTTTCGGCGGCCCTAAGAATAATGTGTGTCATGCCTTAAAAGTTATTTAATAATGAATGAAATTTTTCATTTACATAAAAGACATTACATTTGTATTGTTTCTTACCTCACTATGGGTATATGCAGGTTCTCTTTGTTCACTGAAATAAAAGAAGAATGCTGAATTTACTGTAGTGCATAAATATGGCTTAAAGGTATAAAGTGAAGACTCAGAATGACAACTATCATGTAAGTACATGCATTCAGGCCTGATGCGTTTGGTATGTTATAGAAGCTACCCTTTTGTATAAGACAATGGGGGTCATTCCGAGTTGTTAGCTCGTTATTTTTTTCTCGCAACGGAGCGATTAATTGCTAATGCGCATGCATTAGGAGGGAGCCGCAGCAGCGCTTTGTTACTGGTGGAGGCGCTGCTGCTGCCCCTCTGCTTCACTATAGGCTGTCTTCCGAGAACAGCCTATAGTGAAGCAGAGGGGCAGCAGCAGCAGCGCCTCCACCAATAACAAAGCGCTGCTGCAGCTCACTTCTTCACCTCCGTCCTTCACCTCCTCTACTGCCCGGGAATCGTCTGACGCGGCTGCACCGAGGAGCCTGAGAGGGTAAGTATAATTCTTCTTTCTTTCTTTTTCTCTTTTTCTTTCTTTCTTTCTTTCTCTTTCTTTCTTTCTTGGGCCTGCCTGCCGCTATGTGTAAAAATGGGGGACTGCCTGCCGCTATGTGTAAAAAGGGGAATCAGCCTGCCGCAATGTGTAAAAATGGGGGACTGCCTGACGTAATGTGTAAAAAGGGGGAATCAGCCTGCCGCAATGTGTAAAAATGGGGGACTGCCTGACGTAATGTGTAAAAAGGGGGAATCAGCCTGCCGCAATGTGTAAAAAGGGGGGACTGCCTGACGTAATGTGTAAAAAGGGGGAATTAGCCTGCCGCAATGTGTAAAAATGGGGGACTGCCTGCCGCTATGTGTAAAAAGGGGAATCAGCCTGCCGCAATGTGTAAAAATGGGGGACTGCCTGACGTAATGTGTAAAAAGGGGGAATCAGCCTGCCGCAATGTGTAAAAATAGGGGACTGCCTGACGTAATGTGTAAAAAGGGGGAATCAGCCTGCCGCAATGTGTAAAAAGGGGGGACTGCCTGACGTAATGTGTAAAAAGGGGGAATTAGCCTACCGCAATGTGTAAAAATGGGGGACTGCCTGCCGCTATGTGTAAAAAGGGGTAATCTGCCTGCCGCTATGTGTAAAAAGGGGTAATCTGCCTGCCGCAATGTGTAAAAATGGGGAATCTTCCTGCCGTAATGTGTAAAAATGGGGACGTTGTCTGCCGTAATGTGTAACAAGGGCACGCTGTCTGCCGTAATGTGTAAAAAGGGGATGCTGTCTGCCGTTATGTGTAACAAGGGCACGCTGTCTGCCGTTATGTGTAAAAAGTGTACGCTGTCTACCGCTATGTGTAACAAGGGCACGCGGTCTGCCGTTATGTGTAAAAAGGGCACGCTGTCTGCCGTTATGTGTAAAAAGTGCACGCTGTCTGCCGTTATGTGTAAAAAGGGCACGCTGTCTGCTGTAATGTGTAAAAAGAGGAATCTGTCCGCTGTAAGGTGTAAAAGGGTCTCTACCTGGTGTAGTGGTGCTGCTGTGCGGCGTAATTTGAATAATGGAGACTACTGTGTACCGTTTTATGAATTGGTATTATTTTGTGGCCACACCCCTTCCTCACAAAGCCACGCCACTATGTATTTTTGCGCGCGCCTACGGCGCGCACTGCCCCTGTTTTGCATGCAGGGGTGGGGCTCCGATGCCGTTTCTTGCACACAGTGCTAAAATGTCTAGTTACGGCACTGTTGCTAGGTATCCATTTCTCTGGCCCTGAGCATGTCCCCCTCACCAGATCCTCTCCAGGGGTGAGGGGGTTGACTTGGATGAGATGTGTGGGGTGGGGGGGGGGGGGGTGGGGGGGGGGCAAAGCATTTTGTCGCACCTGGGCCCACCGCTCGCTAGTTCCGCCACTGAATGTATGATTGCCATCACCTGTGGTGAGCTAGTTAATGGATAAGAAAGGGGTTTCACCACAGGTGATGGCAATCATACATTACCAGGAAAGTCCAGGAACAGAGCATTTTCTCCCTCATGGAGAGGGTCAGGTAGGCAAGTATGGGTACAAGGTATTTGAAATCACATGTCTGGTTGCTATCAGTGACAACACCCCTTTCACACCATTACCTGTGCACCATTTTTTCAGGCAGATCCCTCACTTTCACAGCTGACATGTTCTCTTGCTGACTGCAAAATAATAAGCAAACACTTGTTAACAGGACTTGTTGTGGCAAGATTTCCATACCCTCCAACATGACCCGCCCCACTAGGTACAAAATGCTCTGTTTCTGGACTTCCCTCTTAATTTATTATTGCCATCACCTGTGAAGAAACAGCTTTCTTATTATTTAACTAGTTCAACACAGGTGATGGAAATCATAAATTAAGAGGGAAGTCCAGAAACAGAGCATTTTGTACCTAGTGGGGCGGTTCATGTTGGAAGGTCTGGATTTCACAGATAATTGGTGACTGTGGATAGATAGAAAGAAACTCTCTCATAAAGACATATATCTGGTTTCTGTCCCTATAAATCATGTATTTTATAGTCCAATCCTCAAGTAACCCCAACAGGTCATATTTTCTGGATTTCCATCTGTGGAAACATGAATCCAGAGGAAACAGGTGGGAAAATTACTGATCCAGATAAATGATTCACCTGTGCACAATAAAGATATCCAGATATCATGAGCTGTTGGGTGCATGAGGATTGGAGTTGCAACACTGCTATAGATCAAACTTGCTTACCTTATGAGTCTCCTCTCCAGGAGCCCAGAGATGTAAAGAGCTGCCCAGAAAGGAAAAAGGCGCCCACCGATGCATTTGCAAAATTGCCTATGCAGTCGCATAACTGCAAAACATAGGCAGAAATCGAGCACGATCAACAGTTGCGGATGACCCAGGGCTACTCAGAATAATTAAATTGCCGTGGCACCGGGCGCCACGTTTTCGATCGCAGGAATCACAGCTGACGTCAGATGCTCGCCTCGAAAATGGGCATGACACACCTGCATTTCCACAACCACTGCCTGCAAACACCGTTTGTGTGCCCATGACTGCCTGCCGCCTGTCATTCAGCCTGCGATCGCATCCCAACAAAATGCAATTACAGAAAAATTGCTAATCGCGGTATACACACCCGCAATGCGTTCGCAGCGCATGCGCAGTCGTCCGATAATCACCCGATCTGAAATTTTGCAAAGTTGCAACTGAAATTATTTTGGAATCTAGACAGACTAGAGTGGTAAAAACATACATGCCTACTCTCCCGGGTTGACTTCCGAAAATCATGTGGCACTCCCTGCTCCCCTGGGAAAGTGGGTAAGTCTCCCGCAACCATCTCCCCACCGCCTGCACCCCTGGTTTCTTCAGCTGACACCCCGGCGCGATGATGCAATTTGCGCTAAATCGCATCATCATAGCCCCGTCCCCCACTTTACAATGCCAGTAATGTGGGCATTGTAGGGGCTATGATATTGCATTGTAGCCCCTACAATGTAGGGGTGGGTGAGGCTACGATGATGCATTTGCATCTCCATGCCCTCGGACCGCCTTCTTCACGCCCCCAGACCTCCCCCTCCTGTGAAAACTGGCTGCTCCCTCCCGGTGGGTAATTGCGTTCTACTCCACCCATGTACAAGTGCACTTATTAGTATCTTTGTTTACTGCCTATGTGTCCCCCCCCTGAATGAGCCCCAACTGGTTTCATTAGCTTTGAAAAATGATTGTAAGTACATATACCCCAAGGGGCTCTTTGGCGAAGGTGTTCTTTGATTTAAAAAAATGTTCCTTTAAAGATAACAAATCTCCCCCTAAAGGCATCACTCCAAATAAATAATACTAACCATTTAATACAAAACACTCTGTGACTCTGTATGTTGGCATGCATAAAACGGGGAATTGAGACAAGGGATGAGAGTGTTATCCTGCTACTGTACAAATCATTGGTACAGCCACACCTGGAATACTGGGCACCGTACTACAAAAACTATATCTTGGAACTTGAAAGGGTTCAGAAGCGAGCCACCAAACTGATAAAGGGGTTAGAGGCACTGGATTATGAGGAAAGGCTTATAAGGTTAAATATGTTTACACTGGAAAAGAGGCGGCTGAGAGGGGGCATTATTAATATTTACAAATACATAAAAGGACAATACAAGGATTTATCAGGCGATTTGTTTATCGAAAAACTCGCTACACAGGCCACGTGGACACCCTCTGAGGTTAGAAGAGAGAAAATTTCATACACAACTAAGGAAAGGGATCTTTACAGTAAGGGCAGTAAGAATTTGGAATTCTCTGCCAGAGAAGGTAGCAATGGTGGACTCAGTCAATATGTTTAAAATTGGATTAGATAAATTCCTAGCTGAAAGAAATATCCATGAATACAGCGTTTAAAGGAAGAAAATTTTAGAGCATGAATTATAGTTGTTTACTGTATAATACGGGTTGAACTCGGTGGACAGTTTGTCTTTTTTCAACCTCGTTAGCTATGTTACTAAGACTTGAATCAGTAAAACATTTCCTTTAAACATGAAATAAGAACAATAAGCTACCATATAAAAGGGAGACAATTAGGTAGTACCGGATAAAAAGAAAAAATATATTAATTCAGTTAATAGCCTAATTAATTAAATACCACATCATTAAAAATGTTAATTACAGTGCACATGTTCCTTTTTTAGTACACTTCAACCAAATGTAACAGTATGCGAGTTGCAGCGAGTGCCAAGGATTCACCCCATTTATGTAACTGAGATTTAAAGCAACAAATGTTGTTTACGCCATAAGCAGGCTGAATTTTCAGAATGTGCCTTTAAAAATGCACTTTTACTTCACAGCTAATTGCTGAAAACCCTGCACTTGCCACAATACACAGACTATCACATTTGGACCTTGTAGTTAGAAAAATCAAGGATTTTTCTAGGAGGATGATAGAGGGTCCTTTAATAAAATTACCATTAAAAGTAAATCAGCAATGTATAATAAACACCAGCGTTTTTGGCTCAACAGTCAATTTGTTGATAGCTATTGCAGGTCTTCTCCAACTTCCCATCTCTGCTCCCCCCCCCCCTCTTTTTCTTTCTATCTTCAATTCCTCGCCCTCTCTCTCCCCATGTCTCCCTTTTTCCTCATTGCCCCCCCCCCCCCCCCTAGCCCCCCCTTTCCCCAGGCCTCTCTCACATTCTCCCAGATGCCAGTGTGGTGCAGGGGAAGAGGAGAGATTGTGTCCAGGGCGTGACGTGCGGTGGGGTGAGGCAGGTGAGGCAGAGCCTTTCCTGTTATACTTACGTTTAAACCAGAATTTTGACTGAATAAAGTATATGAAAAATACTAATAATTTGTTTGAAATATCTTCTTTTTATTATTCTAATCATTTTTATAGCCCAAACTCTGGAGTAAAAAGTCTATGGCAGGTGAGGCAGTGCCTCACCTGCTTATCTTTTCAGCACATCTCTGATCAAAACTCACCAAATTTCCAGGAGTTTATACTGCTGCACCTGTGTATAATGCCCACATGTACCCTTTGGCTTAAATATTGCATGGAAATCTGACTCTGCTGTTAGCCAATGCCTCCTGAGCCATTTAGCTCACCGCACGTCCCGTCCAGGCAGCCAGTGAGACCTGTCTGTCCTACACCTATATCACTTGTACTTTCTGAAAAGATTCTGCGGGAGATGGAGATGGCGTAAATAAGTGATGAAGGACCCGTTTGCAGTCTCCGTGCTGACCCATCTTCTCAAGCCAGTAGGATCTGTTAATGTGCCACAGTCTGCTTCGCATTGGCTCGGTGAACATTTTTCCAGCGATTTTTCTACTACAAATGTGCAGATCACTGGGAAAATTGCTGCCGCACCAATTTTCCGGTGATTTGTGCAGTACCACTGTGGGACCACCATACCCTGCACCAAGTATATATACACAACTGGGGATATGCAGCAAACCTTCCATAGATAAAGTAAAGTTGCCCATAGCAAATAATCAGCTTCTACTGTAGCTATAATTTATCTAGCACAGTCTATAACAGGCCTGGGCAACCTGTGGCTCTCTAGCTGTTGTAAAACTACACATCCCTGCCTGCTCTTCCACCATTTTATCATTACCTAATAGCAAAACTTTGGCAGTGCATGCTGGGACTTGTAGCTTCACAACAGCTGGAGAGCCACAGATTGGCCATGCCTGGTCTATAAAATGTCAGAATCTGGTTGGCTTCTCTACTTTATCTCTTTCGAAGGTTTGATACATATCACCTGTTGTGTGAGAGCTGTCCGGACTGACTGGAACTGGGAATCACATGACTGTTTGCTAATAAATGAAGAAAACCCAGCACTTACCTGTATATGTCCTCACTCCCTGGTTTGCTGTGTCTCTGAGTGACTTCTGAGGAGCACAGTTTACAGTATTTATAATGTACAACGTGGGTGTGCCACAATTTACTGGAAATCATGTCACAAATCAAGATATTTCTGCCTTGCCTGACTCCACACGTTTCTTACTCAATCAGGAAGCTAACAATTGATTGTATCTTGATAAGTTGGGCTACACAGGGTGTTTCACTTGCTATTGGCCCCAATGTTTTTCTTATAACTTTTAAAGTAACTGACGTCATTTAGTGAGATGTCACAGGGATATACCTTGGTGTATGAGACACATGAGGAAGTCACAGCAAGTGTTGAAAGTGTTCTCCATTAGCATCCAGGCAAGCTTGAAAGCGTCGCTCCATGGTATGTTAACCAACTGTTGCTGGAGGTAGGAGTTTCCACAAGCAAAGAGCAGAAAAGAAAAGCTGTATCATGTTACTGTAGTTCAAGAATGGAAGGCTCCTGACCAACAGAAATGAGGCATGTACTGTAACAAGCCACGGACTCTCGTGGCACTGAGAGAAAACATTCAGCGGGAAATTGAGAATGTGATTCCCAATATGTTGAATAAAATCTTCCATAACATGGAGCGCTAGAGAAACATAATCTAAACATTGACGAGTCAGATACATTTCTATGATCAAATGATAGTTGATTGACACAGTTTGATTTATTAAGCTAAATAAAAAGGATAAAAACAGTAATATAATTCCACACAGCATCAGACAAATAATGCCGCTTCCACATCGCAATGCCGGGTCGCACCCGGGAATTGGAAACGGGTCCTTACCAAGTGCAACCCGGCATTGGACTCTTTCAGGCTGGCTTTCACTACCCGGCAATATGCAAGGTTGGGTTGCCATTGTGGGCAGGTGGCGGAGCTGGCGCTGACGACATCGGTGGAGGAGGCAGCGCTGGGAGATGAGATCACATCGACCCGGCAACCCATTCACACTGCACCTGACCCGGTAATAACCTAGGAATAACCCTTCTTTATTCCCGGGTTGAAATACCAGGTCAGGTGAACCGGAAATACGGGAGTGACCTCTTTCACACCGCCCAGTGACCCGCGTTGACCTGGCAATGTACCGGGTTGATACCGAGTTATTTGTGCGGTGTGAAAGGGGTATTAGATACATTGAAATCTACTCCTGGTAATTGGAATACTATGTTGCAACAGTATATAATGATTTGTCTCTAGTGCGTCTTCAGGCTGTCTCCAACTTAAATGCTAATAGCTGGGTATATGTCAAAGAGCCTGGGACAGCTGACAGTCCAACGGCATGCAAATCAATATTGAGTATCTATAGATCTACACTAAAAATGTCTACAATCAATAGGGTGACCACTAAGGGTAGACATGCATTAAGTCAACAGGGCCAAAATGTCGACAGTGACCCGCTTTTTTTTTTTTTTTATCAAATTATGGAAATGATAGCTATTTAAACTTGATTCATTAATGTTTTATGAATAAATCTGCATATTTGTTAATCAATATTAGCTATTATTCTCATGATTTAATAATAAAGAGAAAATTAAACATTCCCAATTTTAGGCACATGTTTGGAAAATCATTAGCCTTAGTAAGTGGTTAAAGGGAGCACTGATTCTATTGGTCTGATTCAGAGAAAAACAAGTTTTTCACAGTTGAGTGATTATTCGCGGTCTGCACATGCGTGTTAGTCATACTGCACATGTGCCACGATAGTCACGTAGTGGCGGGTGCAGAGAGGAGTTATTTGCACAGTGATTGCCAGTCAGGGACCATGTAGGGGAGGTAATGGGAAGTGCTGGGAAAAATGCATGCGTGTGACCATTTTGTAGGCATGCTTGAGGCTGTAACTGTGATCCAGTACACAGCTGCAATGTCTCCAGCGTCTTACTTCTTGTAGCGCGCTGCGGATACTCAGTACTTCCATAATCAACTGATCTACAACTGATGCCGTGTCTCTGTATGCAGCTGATGGGATTTGCTAAGCCGCAGGTGGGCGTCTCAATACAAATCCAAGCGGCTGTGACATTTGCATATATATTCGCACAATCGCTGTGCACAAATTCATAGGTGCGAATGCATCATACATCTCTGAATCAGGCCTTATTTCCAAGTAGTTGCATCACAGAAAGATGAATAGAAATGCTCCATTCATTTATAGCCAATCATAAGTGTAAGATCCACATATTATTCGCCCACGCAGAGAGATGACAGCAGAAGGACTTGCCATAAAGTAGCAATAATTCCAGCTAAAGATGGGTGTACATTATACAATTATCTGGGCAATCTGTCTGATATCGTCCCATTACCCAGATAAGTCTACAGTGGATTCGGGTGACCAATCTCAAAATATTGGTCTGTTGGACGTTCCAAATTGTATGTTGGTCATTTTATCGGACTGTGTATATCAAGCATTATGACGGGTACACACTAGACAATATCGCAAATGATGTGCCCGATTCCGACGGATCGAAATGGCACATCGTTCAAATCATCTGGTGTTTACGCACTATGTCGCTGACAATGTGCGCTCCCGTGCATCATCAATGACATGCAGGTCTGATGGGTGACATCGCCAGTGAGTGCCATGCTGCTGAATGCAGCATGCCTTCCCCCAGTGCCGTTGCTACATCGCTGCCGGCATCGGCAAGTGTGTGTGCATTTGCTGATGCTGGCCCCCACCGCCGCCATTATCGTGCTGGGTATATGGTGTCCAATACCGGGATCGGCGGGATCCCGGGATTTAGGGACAAAAACATTCGGGATTCAATCCTGGGATTGGAAGCTCCAATCCCGGGGATTGAGGGATCAGCGTTGAGCGTCCAGTGGATGCTCAGACGCTGCCCGGCTTTCTTCTTCTTCTGGCTCCCCAGCGCAGCGTAAGAGGTCACGCTGCACCGTCACACACCGCTGGGAGCCGCCAGAGGATGTTCCTCACCTGCACACAACTGGTATATAGTAAGTTATGTGTGCGGGGCGGGCAGGTCGGGTTGGGGCGAAGGGGCGGCCACATAGCTAAAAGCCAATCCCGGTTATCCAGGGAATCCCGGGATTGGCCTTTTTTCAATCCCGATATCTGGGATTGAAAAATGGCCCAGGATTGGCTTCCCTTGCTGGGTACATATCGTCTAGTGTGTACCCGGCATTAGAGTTAAAAGCCAGCAAATTAATGATAGTCAGTACCAGTGGCAGTAGCAGTGGAGGGGCTGCAGCACTGTCCAAAATTCAAATAGGGGAGCCACACCAACTGCCAGTGGTGATGTTTGGTAGCGTTTGTGTGGCAGTTTGTGTAGCTCCCCTACTGAATCCTGACTCCTTTCTCCGGTTTCATCAGAGGAACAAATCAAATTCAAATCTCATTGAATAAAATACTCACTGATTGTGGAAGAAAAGTGAGTAATTCAAAAACATATCATCACAGGACAGTATGAACAGAATATTTTTGAAAGTGTACAGCGCTACTGCGCAGACTCCATGTTGCTACTCCTTCAGGGAAACTTCATTCCCTGTGCCAAGATGTAACTGAGGCTGCTACTGAGCATGTGCAGAGCCATGTTGAGACTTTTTAAGAAGTGCTACAAATCCCACTTAGTTCCAGTGAGATCTGTTCCAGCATCTTGCAACGCTACCCGGTACCTACATACACTCACTGGCTGATTAGCTGTGTGACACCACGCTCTGCTTATGCTCTTCTCCATCTACCAGTGTGTATAACAGTGAGTATGGCTGTGTTTGATGGGTGTAGTATGGTATGCCGGCAGCCGGGCTCCCGGCGACCAGCATACCGGCGCCGGGAGGCCGGCCGCCGGCATACGGACAGTGTGGCGAGCACAAATAAGCCCCTTGCGGGCACAGTGGCGTGCTACACGCTATTTATTCTCCCTCCAGGGGGGTCGTGGAGAAGCACTGACGCCTTCCTTGCTCAGGCACAGCTTACTTATACCTGCAGCAAGGAAGGGGTTGGCTAGGCAATTATGCAAATCAACAATACAGACAGCAGATTGGTGGAAATGCTCAGATGACAAAATCCAAGATGGCTGCGCCCATGCAGACACTTGGAGGGAAGTTTGGTTTGTAATCCATGTGAGAATTGAAACAGGAGACAGGAGACGCCAGACTGACAAGCGCACATTTAACCACGCGGGCACAGCGGAAGCCGCGGCTGATGAAATCACCACTCTGACATTCTGCATGTGGAAACTCAGGAACAGCGGGATCCGGTCCTGGAACGCTGAGCCAGCCTTAGGAGGCATCTGAAGGGTAAGTAATGGCGTCCAGATACCCGGATCGTGACAGCACCCCCCCCTTTAGGAGTGGCCCCAGGACACTTCTTAGGCTTTAAAGGAAACTTTGCGTGGAAATTTCGGACCAAGGCAGGAGCATGGACGTCTGAGGCATTGGTCCAAGAGCGTTCTTCAGGACCATAGCCCTTCCAGTCAATGAGGTATTGTAACTGACCGTAACGGAAACGTGAGTCCAAAATCTTGGCCACCTCGTACTCGACTCCCCGTTGAGTCTGAACTTTGGGAGCAGGAGGAAGTGCGGAATGAAACCAATTCAGGATCAGCGGTTTCAACAAAGAAACATGAAATGTCCTGGGTATTTTCAAGAAGGATGGTAACTGTAACCTGTAGGCAACAGGATTGATGACTTGTTCAATCTTGAAGGGTCCGATGTAGCGAGGTGCACATTTCATGCTGGGAACTCTCAACCTCAAATTCTTCGTGGACAGCCACACACGATCACCCACCTTGAGAGCAGGAACCGCTCTACGCTTCCTATCGGCAAACTTCTTATACCTGAATCAGGCTTTAAGCAGGGCTGCGCGGACGTTCCTCCAGTTATTTGAAAACTGACGCAAGGTGACATCCACTGCTGGAACAGAAGTTGCGGGAAGCGGTTGGAATTCTGGGACTTTAGGGTGGAATCCATAATTAATGAAGAATGGTGTAGAAGAAGATGAGGAATGGTATTGATTGTTGTGGCTGAACTCGGCCCAAGGAAGGAGTTGAACCCAGTCATCTTGAGAGGAAGACACATATATACGGAGGAAGGCCTCCAAGTCCTGATTCACCCTCTCGGTTTGACCATTGGTCTGAGGATGGTAAGCCGTGGAAAACTTTAACTTGACTTGGAGGGCTTGACACAAACTTCGCCAAAATTTGGCTACAAATTGTACTCCACGATCCGAGATGATCTCTTCAGGAAGACCGTGAAGTCGGAAGATCTCTTGTATAAACACTTGAGCCAACTTGGAAGCTGACGGAAGACCGGTGAGAGGGATGAAATGTGCCATCTTGGTGAACCGGTCAACTACCACCCAGATGGTATTAAACTTGTTGCAGATAGGTAGATCGGAAACAAAGTCCATCGACAAATGGGTCCAAGGTCGACGGGGAACAGATAATGGAACCAGTTGCCCCGCAGGCGACTGGCGGGAGACTTTGTGTTGGGCACACTTTGGGCAGGAGGCAATAAATTCCATAACGTCCTTCTTCAGAGTTGGCCACCAGTAGGACCTAGAAATAAATTCAAGGGTTTTCTGAATGCCTGTATGTCCAGCAAAACGGGAAGCATGGGCACAATGCATGAGCTTCTTCCTTAGAACTGGCTTAACAAAACTTTTCCCTGGTGGAGGCGTAGAGTCCATCCCTACCGTGGAGAATGCCAACGGATTAATAATAGGATGCTTGTCTGCAGACTCGGACTCATTTTCTTGCTCCCATGAGCGGGAAAGGGCTTCGGCCTTACGATTCTGAGAACCCGGACAGAACTGGAGTTTAAAGTCAAACCTAGAGAAGAAAAGTGCCCATCTGGCCTGACGAGGATTCAGACATTGTGCGCCTTTGAGATATAAAAGATTTTTGTGGTCGGTAAGTATGGTGATTGAGTGGGAAGCTCCCTCCAACAGGTATCTCCACTCCTCCAGAGCGAGCTTGATGGCTAGCAACTCCTGATCGCCAATGGCATAGTTGCGCTCAGCTGGGGAGAACTTCCGGGAGAAGAAACTGCAAGGATGTAGATGTCCATCTTTGGCCCTCTGGGATAACACTGCTCCTACTCCAACGGAGGAGGCATCTACCTCTAAGATAAAAGGAGAGTCGGTGTCGGGCTGTTTCAGAACTGGTGCAGAGATGAACCGTTGCTTCAGAAGGTGAAAGGCCTGTGTAGCTTCCTCGGACCACTTGGACGGATTAGCACCTTTCTTGGTTAATGCAGTGATAGGCGCCACGATGGTGGAAAAGTCTCGTATAAATTTTCTATAATAATTGGCGAACCCTAAGAATCTCTGGACCCCTTTGAGGCTTAAGGGTATAGGCCAATTCTGGATTGCTTGGAGTTTCTCAGGATCCATCTCTAGTCCGGAACCGGACACAATGTAACCTAGAAACGGAATGGTTTTAACTTCAAACACACACTTCTCCAATTTACAATAGAGGTGATTGACACGGAGACGGGAAAGAACCTCTTTTACCCAGAAACGATGATCTTCGAGATTATTAGCAAAGATGAGGATGTCGTCTAGATAAACCACGACATGGCGGTACAAGATGTCCCTGAAAATCTCATTCACGAAGTGCTGGAAGACTGCTGGAGCGTTGCTCAATCCGAAGGGCATGACGAGGTACTCATAATGTCCGTCACGGGTGTTAAAGGCGGTCTTCCACTCGTCACCCTCACGGATTCGGATGAGATTGTAGGCACCCCTCAAGTCCAGCTTTGTGAAAATAGTTGCACCACTAACTCTATCAAAGAGCTCGGTAATCAGGGGTAAAGGGTATCGGTTCTTGACGGTAATGTCGTTCAGACCTCTGTAGTCGATGCACGGACGCAGACCACCGTCTTTCTTCTTAACGAAGAAGAAGCCTGCGCCGGCTGGAGAAGAAGATGGTCGGATGAAACCCTTCGCCAGGTTCTCTTTGATGTACTCTTCCATGGAGTGTGTCTCAGGCAGAGACAACGGATAAGTTCGGCCTCGCGGTGGAACCTTCCCTGGAATGAGGTCGATTGGGCAGTCCCATTCTCTATGAGGAGGAAGGATATCAGCAGAGGCTTTACTGAACACGTCCGTGAAGTCTTGATATGGAGGAGGCGGAACATCAGATGACCTGGGGAAGGAAGAACAAACAGGAAGAACTTTGGCTAAACAAGTCTCAGCACAGGAGGGACCCCATGCCAGTATTTGCGTAGTCGTCCAGTCAATTGATGGGTTGTGGAGACGGAGCCATGGAAGGCCTAAAACCACTGGATGTGTGGCTCTTGGAATCACTAAAAAAGAAATATACTCAGAATGAAGAACTCCCACTCTCAGACGAACTGGAAGAGTCCTTAAGGAAATGACTGCGTCAAAAATCTTGCTGCCATCCACGGCAGTCAAAGAGATGGACGAGGACAGTCTCTCGGTATGTAGGGACCACCGTTTAACATAAGCTTCGGTTATGAAATTCCCAGCTGCTCCGGAATCAAGGAGGGCAATGACGTTCCTGTAACGTTGAGCAATTTGGAGCGACACTGGGAGGTTACAGTCATGAGGAGATGGAGAGGAGATCATTACTCCTAGCCGGCCCTCTCCTTGGCGAGCTAGGATCTGGAGTTTCCCGGACGTTTGGGACAGGCATTGATAGTGTGCGACAGAGCTGCACAGTAGAGACAGAGAGACTCAGAGAGACGTCTTCGGCGCTCAGCGGGAGATAGACGGGAACGACTAATTTGCATAGGCTCATCCTTGGATGGAGATGGTTGACGAGGAGGAGGAGCAGAAGATTTAGGAGTAGATGATCTTCCTCGCTCGGTTGCTCTCTCTCTGAAACGTAGATCAACCTTCGTGCAAAGAGAAATTAGCTCATCCAACTTAGAGGGCAAGTCTCTGGTAGCTAACTCATCCTTGATGCGTTCTGATAAGCCATGCCAGAATGCAGCATACAGGGCCTCGTCGTTCCATGCCAGTTCGGATGCCAGGATTTTAAACTGTATAAGATACTGTCCCACAGTACGTGTTCCCTGGCGTAAACGGAGAATCTCAGATGAAGCAGATGTTATCCGGCCTGGCTCGTCGAAGATGCGCCTGAATGTAGCTACAAAGTCAGTATAGGAGGATAGCAGGGGATCAGACTTCTCCCATAAAGGTGATGCCCAGTCAAGGGCTGAGCCACTGAGAAGGGAGATGATATAGGCAATTTTGGTACGGTCACTGAAGAAATTGCCAGGTAGAAGCTCAAAGTGGATTTCACATTGATTGAGAAATCCCCTGCAGAACCTTGGAGATCCATCAAATTTTGCTGGCGTTGGAAGATGAAGATGTGGACTGGAAATGGGTAAGGTGGGTGGGGTTACAGCTGGTGTCACTGTAGTGGACGCACCGGTCGTTTGAATCCCATCCAGCCGTGTAGAGAGATCCTGGAGACAGCGGATGATGTGGCCCTGTGCAGCCTCCTGATGTTCAAGTCGGGCTGCCAGTTCTTGCATCGGCCTGGCCGCTTGATCCTGGTCTCCGGTTGGATTCATTACTGGTCAGTGCTTACTGTCACAACTGAGGGCCTGAGCTGACGGGAGGCAGCCTCAGTTGTAGGGGCTGAGATGTAACGGAACCTGGGAGGTTGTATCAGACCCCTAGACATGTAAGTAACATGTAGAATAACTGCCCGAAGGCGTGACCACGACAACCAGGATAAAAGTCAATGATGTTTATTATGACAAACTCCGTAACACAGCAGCAGTAAAAGGAAACATAAAAGTCAACAGAGGATAAATACAATTCCTGGGTACTACAGGGTGGCAAGGGCCACAGGCACTGGTAGTGTGAGACAGTTCTTATAATCTTCTAGTTGGAAAGTCCTTACCAGGCCTGACTGTAGCAATGGAGAGAACCCAGGATCGTACCAGCTGATGTTCCAGGAAAGGCTGGGCTGCTGAAGGTAAAACGGCTGCTGTGGATACTGGCTGGAACCAGACTGTTGTTGGTACGGAGTGGATACTGGCTGGAACCAGTTAAATAATAAACGAACTTGAGAGCGATGAAATAATAATGAAGTTTGGAGTTTGAGAGCGGTGAAATAATAATACCGGTGGAGAGTGGTAAACTGCAGAAAAGGACACCGGCCCTTTAAGAGAAGCTATACACTGCTGGAAGCTGGGCTGGAAGCAGGTGATTGTTTGAGAGCGGTGAAATAATAATACCGGTGGAGAGTGGTAAACTGCAGAAAGGACACCGGCCCTTTAAGAAAAGCTATACACTGCTGGAAGCTGGGCTGGAAGCAGGTGATTGTTTGAGAGCGGTGAAATAATAATACCGGTGGAGAGTGGTAAACTGCAGAAAGGACACCGGCCCTTTAAGAGAAGCTGTACACTGCTGGAAGCTGGGCTGGAAGCAGGTGATTGTTGTAGCTGGAAACAGGTGAGTCCAGAATGGATCGGAGAGTCAGGCTACACCGCAGATGGAATGCTGGTGCGGGTCTCTATAGCAGAAGTCTGGAGACAGGAGCTGGAACCTGGAAGACAACCACAGGAGAGAGACAAACTGGAACTAGGTTAGACAACCAAAGCACTGACGCCTTCCTTGCTCAGGCACAGCTTACTTATACCTGCAGCAAGGAAGGGGTTGGCTAGGCAATTATGCAAATCAACAATACAGACAGCAGATTGGTGGAAATGCTCAGATGACAAAATCCAAGATGGCTGCGCCCATGCAGACACTTGGAGGGAAGTTTGGTTTGTAATCCATGTGAGAATTGAAACAGTAATGGCGACGCCGGCCACAGGAGACAGGAGACGCCAGACTGACAAGCGCACATTTAACCACGCGGGCACAGCGGAAGCCGCGGCTGATGAAATCACCACTCTGACATTCTGCATGTGGAAACTCAGGAACAGCGGGATCCGGTCCTGGAACGCTGAGCCAGCCTTAGGAGGCATCTGAAGGGTAAGTAATGGCGTCCAGATACCCGGATCGTGACAATATGAAGTGGTCGTCTTGAGGCAGAAGATGTTTAATTCACCCAAACAGTCTTAAAAAAGACTCTTCCCTATTGCTAGGGGCAACAGCCATACGTCAAGATGTTTACAGCACAGTGAAAATGGTATGATACCTCTCTGAAGCGCACCGGCCTCCTCTTTTTATCTCAAACCAACACACAGTACCACACGGGGTGGGGAGCCTTCCCTGTCTTCTACATACAATAAGGTTATTGCACAAAAGATAAATAAATGCAAGTTACATTTCAAAAGAGTTAAGAATCAGATAAAGCACATTTCTGTTCCTTTTCTTATTTGAACCAAACCAGTGTGCTTTCCCAAACACAATCTGATTAACATGTTCCTGTCTCTTTCGCAAATATAAATATAACTTGACTTTCAATTGCATTCATCCTCTCACCCATTGACAAAGTTCTTGTCATAAATCTGCATCCTACATAATGCAGCCTAGGAAATCTTAGATCAAACTGTTGTTACACGAAACCCACTAGTTTGCATTTGTAAAACACAATCTGATTTAGCATCCACTTTTGTCTTTTACATCTCCATGCAAAACCAGTTTTGGCTTATCACACAATAGGAGATTCTGAAAGCACAAACAGTCTTCTTTCCAAACCTTAGTTTGTATCTCAAAGGAAATGTTTGGCCACCCAAAGCCTGCCAATTGACACCTATTCCCTGCTGGAGCTAGGACAATTAACATATGACTTGCTACGTACAAGTTGCTGAAGAACAATTGTCAAAGCCTTTTAGAAACAAAATAACTCATACTTTTCTCATAAGTGCTTTGTACATGCAGTTCTATAACTGTGCAGTCCATCATTCTCCAACTGCGCACTGCGCAGTGATATAACATATTATTAAACATGCATTTATAGAACATGGTACCAAGCGCCAATTTGTCTATTTAAAAATGGCGCCAGGGATGAAGGGTTAACCCTTTACATGCCATGGCTGCCATTGTCCATGTGGCTGACGGGGTCTCCGGCCAGAGGGGGGCTGGCAGTTTTTCAGCAGGCTTCTAACATTGTATTCCCTCAGTGGGTCCTTCATCTCCCAGTCTGACACTGACATGAAATCTAATTGAATGCTTAAAATCATTGATGCTATCAGGCGTTTCCCTCAGCTGTCTAGGATGTGTTAGTAATGGAATGATGTAATGATTGTATTACTGGAAGAAGTAAGAAGATGCACACACTTTCCTTATACCTATAGGACAAAACAGAAAGTATTACTCACACATTCACTCCTGCACTCAAGTTTTTACATATTCCAGGAGACAGAGTCATTGCACATAAATTGCATAAGGAATAATTACCGGTTTTGCCAATTAATTATTATGTAGTATCTCTGACAAGCATCCCTATCTGACAAGTCACACATGAAGCTTCTCCTTTCATTTAGCAGACTTCAGTTCTTCAGAGTGCTTGGAATACCAAATGTTGGTCACAGTAGACTTGATCTTGTATTACATAACTTCCCCTTGCAGAATTTGTATGCACATTATTGTCGCTACAGTATTGTAGTGATTACTAGCTCTTTGCTTGGAACCATACAGAAAAGAAGCAGAGGAAATATTATCAGCAATGGCAATGTTAACATTACCAAGAGTTGTTCATTGTGTTTTTCAATAGACAATGTGGCTAATTCAGACCTGTTCGTTTTCGCACAGCAGCGATCAGGTCTGAACTGCGCATGCACCGGCACCTCAGTGCGCCGACGCATGGCAGACAGCCGACGGCGGTCTTAGCCCTGCGATCGTCTCTGCCTGATTGACAGGCAGGGGCAGTTGCTGGGCGGAAGGGGTGGGCCGGCGGCGTTAGGCCACCGTTTAGGGGCGTGGTCCGGGCAATGCAGGCGTGCCCCGACCATTGGGGGGCGGGCCGCGGTGACTGCGCGACGTCACACGCAGCCACTGCGACCCGGGTAGCTACGAGTAGCTCCCTGCCAGCGCGCAGGAACTGTGCTGGCTGGGAGCTACTCTTCAAGTACAAAAGCATCGCTGCTGTGCGATACTTTTGTACTTGTGTGGTGGGGTAGGGCCTGGCATGTTAGGTGGACTAGCCCTGTGCTGGGCGTCCACCAGCATGTTAGGGAAGCTGATCGTAGATGTGCTAAATTTACCCCATCTATGATCAGATCTGAATTAGCCCCATTGTTAAGTGTGAAAACATGTCCCGAGGTCGACTGTGCCAAACACACAGGCTGACGACATGTCTTAAGGCCTCCATACACTACTACGAGATCCCGTACGCATCAGATCAGATTCGAACATTGTCACTGCTGCACCAGGGATACAGCGTATCCTGGAGTAGTGAATGGGAATGCATGCAAAACATACTAAGCAAAATTACTGCATACAATGTATCGTATGCGATATAGCCTCCGGCCGAGAGTTGCCGAGGTATCACATGCGAAGCTGCATGCAATAACTTGGCTTATGTATGGCCACCTTTACACTGTATTTACCATCTTTTGCAGATTAGTTTCTGTTAGCAGGGAATAACCCTACTTCTGAATAAGGTGCTGGCAGTGAGAGGGCAAAGGGGAAAAGATTAGGCAATGTAGAAACAGCATGTGAACAAGTGGCAACCAGCAAGATCTGCCAATCCAGGTGATCAACAATGGATAAGGATGTGCAGGGAGGAAGGTTTCTTTACCGCTGGGAAGACGGGTGGGATTCTACAAATCTACAGTAAAAAGATAGACAGTGAATAGGTCAACCCCAAATGGTTGACATTCAAAAGGATGACATGAAATAAGTACACAGTAGAGAAGGTAGACAGGGTCAAAAGGTCAACAAGGTCAAAAGGTCGACATGAAAATGGGCAACACAAAGATGGTCAACACAAGTTTTGTTTTTTATTTTTTTAATGTCATTTTGTATGTTTCACCATATCTGAGCCAAATTAGTGGAAATGTGTACCCTGGCGGATATGTCTAAGTGGCTGAGTGGGGTATCACAGGTGTTGGGTGGCTATGTGACTGACCTTTCCCCTGAAATGTTGCTCCCCATACCTTATTCTGCAGTACCATGTTCAGAGAGGTAGGATAGATTGATCCAAAACAGGAGCGAGTCAGCAATTCCAACAGGATGTCTTTTATTGAGCTACAATGAACTCTGGATTGAAGATGATAAAATTGCAGTAAATTTGGAAAATCACAAAAAATAAGAATTTGGAATGCAAAAGATGGACAAAGAAAAGACAATTTGGCTACAGATCACACTATAAAAGAGCATTCAATTTGCAAAAGACAATTGATTGGACTCACATAAGAATGGCAGGATAATATTGCAATCACAGATGAGCATATTAATTTGAATCACAGATACTGGTATAAAATAATTGGAATCATATAATGTGATAATGAGGAGAGTGATGAAAAATATAATTAACCATAATCAACATTACTGTCTAGCTTTCACTAGCCAAGGTATTTCAATCTTCAACGGCAATTAACGTTGGAGCTCAGATAGAAGTCTGCTATGCAACAGTATGTCACTGGGGAATTGGCACACAAATGAAAAGGGGGTAATCCTGGTTGATATCAAAGTAAATTGTTCACAGTCATATGCAATTATGCAAAGAGAATGTAACTAACGAAGGAATGGTATTGTCTCTAAACAGATACAATTTATTTAGCAATGAGGGTCATTTCCAATGCATCAAAGCAGAGAGGAAAAGAAGGCTCTTTTTTACTGGGGCACTTCTTTATATTAAAATAATATTTCGGCATTAAAACTATTTGTTGAAAAAACATAATCGTTCTCTTACAGGATTATGTATAGCCCAACAGGTAACACACAGACAATCACGTAAATGACAGATTGGGTTATCTGTCTAGAAATAATAAAATTATTTTTGTATCAGCCCTTGGTTCAAGTAATTCACATGTGTGGATGGTTTAGTATCCTGACAATCACCTTGTAACCTGGCTGTATTTACTCAATATGCATTTGTTTATTTAATATGCTGCATAGCTTGATGAGGCGAAAATATTCAATTCACTGGGGAATATCCAATTATCCCCGGTAATTTACCAGGGCTAATTGTCCTGCCGGGGGCTATCTAATTAGCCCCGATAAGCCGGCGTGTGCCGCGGTTTATGAGGGATTTTGTTTCACCTTCCTCCGGCAGGCAAAGCAGAATCCCTGGAGACATCCCCGTTTTTGTCCAAAAACAGGGCTATTTCACATGAAAACACACAGGTTTCACTGAAACTGTGTGTTTTCGGGAGAAAGGTTGTTTTTTTTTTACAGGCAATCAATCTGGATAGCCTGTAAACAAAAATCGGTGAAACAGTGGAAAAACGTTTTTCGGACCCGATGTTTTACCAGGGATAATTGGATATCCTCCACTATGCACAATATAAAGTCCATGAAATCTTATTTCCCACTCTGTTTTGCTGGTTGCATAGGCAGTGAATCATTTTTTATACAGCAGAATAAGAATTAGTTTCTACACAGTGTGACTCAATGCTCAATTAATAACAGTAATAAATGAGAATCCCACAAAGATTGAATCATAAATCGAAGACTGTGGTACATCACTGCCAAATTAGCATTCCAACAACATATTACACTTAGCTATATCTGGTGGTAATCTCAGGGTAGAAAAATACTGCCTACATTGAATCTTGTGACATGCACCTACGAAAGAAAAGAGCAGCAAAATAACTCATATTTCCTATCCCCTAGTTCTACTTCTCGGCTGTGTGTCTGAGATCAGACAGTGAACAGTAGAGTGAGATTCCAGGATACATAGGGCGGGGATGAGTGAAGGAAGTAGATGGGGATCTGCTTTTGCGTGGATATCCCATGATACCCTCCCTGTTGGTATTGTGCCAGTGCAAGGAGCTGTCAGGTTCCCCACGCAATGAGAGTCCCTGAAATCGCATAGTTGCCTACCCTCCCTCATTCTGCAGGAGACTCCCTGAAATAGCAGCAATCTCACTGACTCCCTGATTAGACCATCAATCTCCCTGATTGCTCCTTACCCCCATTATGTATGCAGGCCCAGCGCTACCCACTCAGCAAGGTCCTGCAAAGCAGGGAGGCGCTGGGTCAGAGAGGTGATCTCCCCGCTCTGCGATCTTGCTCTGATGTGCGCTGTTGATGCCGGCTGCCAGCGCCTGTCACTCTGACAGACATCAGCAGCGGCGCCAGCAGCATGAACAGGGGCTCCCCTCTCCCTGCCTCCTCACTGATGGAGCCGCCCAGCGCTGTGAAGGAGCCCGCAGCCGGCAGCAGTGTTGTGAGTCACACTGACTCATTACACGCTGAGCTACATGTTCTAGCAGAGAAAGCCTCACTGGCGCTGGTCCCCGGCGCCAGTGAGAGGGTGATCAGTCACATCACCCTTCATCTCTGCAACGCACTGCTGCTGCAGCTCTCTGCTTTATGTTCTCTGTGTGTGTTGGCCCTCCACTGCATGCTGGGACATAAGATAAGGGGGAGGGAGGAGGGGGAGTCATGGCAGCAGTGTGTGAGTACAGATTACAGAAGAGTGAGGAGACGTCAGTGCACTCAGCGGCAGCCCCTGCAGTGAGGAACCTTACTGGAGCCAGGAGGTGCACAGTGTGAAAGTGTGGAAAAAGAAAACACATGTAAAGTAGAGTGTGTGTTTAGCTATGGGGGTGTGTGTTTCTGTATATACTGTATACAGGGCCGGTTCGAGGGCCCTCGGCGCCCCGGGCAGGGAATGGGGGCGTGGCTTAATACAAGGGGCGTGGTCAGTCACGCCCCCTGTACAGTAGAAGCGCCGCTTAAATGCTGAGCGGTGCGCGATGACGTCATCGCGCACCGCACAGCAAAAGGTACTCTCCACGAAGGGAAACTAGACGCGCAGCGTCTAGTTCCCTTCGCGGAGAGGACCTTTGCTGTGCGGTGCGCGATGACGTCATCGCGCACCGCTCAGCAAAGGTCCTCTCCGCGAAGGGAAACTAGACGCTACGCGTCTCGTTCCCTTCACAGGGGACCACAGCCGCAGGAGCCGGGGGACACAGCGTGACAGCGGGCAGCGGAGGGCACAGCAGTGGCGGATCTTGCCATGGTGCGGCGCCCTCCGGATGGCGCCAGCGCCCTCCGGAAGGCGGCGCCCCGGGCAAAAGTCCTGCTTGCCCGTGGCAAGATCCGCTACTGACTGTATATGTATTTTCCTATGTCTGTTTAGGGGTGTGTGTGTGTGTGTGTGTGTGTGTGTGTGTGTGTGTGTGTGTGTGTGTTTAGCTATGTGTGTGTTTTTCTGTGTATACTGTATATGTATTTTGCTATGTGTTTAGCTGTATGTATGTGTTTGTGTGTGTGTGTTTTCTGTGGGTGTGTCTGTGTATATGTGTTTTGCTGTGTGTGTGTGTGTGTGTGTGTGTGTGTGTGTGTGTGTGTTTTACTATGTGTGTGTATATCCATATCTACAGATGTAGCCACACTCATCCATCTCGTGATGCGTACGCATCGTGGCATAGATATCTATCTATCTATCCATCTCACATTCCCAGTAGTAAATGCTGATGTGTGTATCTCTCTACTGTGTGGCGTATCGTGTATAAGGCTCTCTACTGTGTGGTGTACCATGTATAAGGCTCTTTACTGTGTGGCGTATCGTGTATAAGGCTCTCTACTGTGTGGCGTATCGTGTATAAGGCTCTCTACTGTGTGGCGTATCGTGTATAAGGCTCTCTACTGTGTGGCGTATCGTGTATAAGGCTCTCTACTGTGTGGCGTACCGTTTATTAAGATCTTTTCTGTGTGGCGTATCGTGTATAAGGCTCTCTACTGTGTGGCGTATCGCGTATAAGGCTCTCTACTGTGTGGCGTACCGTTTATTAAGATTTTTACTGTGTGGCGTATCGTGTATAAGGCTCTCTACTGTGTGGCGTACCATGTATAAGTCTCTCTACTGTGTGGCGCAACGTGTATAAGGCTCTCAACTGTGTGGCGTACCTTGTATAAGCTTCTGTACTGTGTGGCGTACCATGTATAAGCTTCTGTACTGTGTGGCGTACCATGTATAAGCTTCTGTACTGTGTGGCGTACCATGTATAAGCTTCTGTACTGTGTGGCGTACCACGTTTAAGGCTCTCTACTGTGTTGTGTACCATGTATAAGGCTCTCTACTGTGTGGCGTATCGTGTATAAGGCTCTCTACTGTGTGGCGTATCGTGTATAAGGCTCTCTACTGTGTGGTGTACCATGTATAAGGCTCTTTACTGTGTGGCGCAACGTGTATAAGGCTCTCTACTGTGTGGCGCAACGTGTATAAGGCTTTCAGCTGTGTGGCGTACCTTGTATAAGCTTCTGTACTGTGTGGCGTACCATGTATAAGCTTCTGTACTGTGTGGCGTACCGTGTATAAGCTTCTGTACTGTGTGGTGTACCGTGTATAAGCCTCTCAACTGTGTGGCGTAACGTGTAAAAGCTTCTCTAATATAGGGGGTATTCAATTATGTGCCAAATTGGACCATGGGTATTCAATTGCGGGCGTTTTGAGCCTGATTTTGAATCCTTTTTCGTCCAATTCTAGAGCCCCTTCCAGCCAGCTGATTACAGCATCCAGTCTCTGAGCACCATTGGGTATAAAGGTGATTTCCTGCTGACATCAGGCAGGCAGTACAACAGTCTCTTCTCGGAAAGTAACAGCTCTGTGCTGAGCTTTTACATATTCAGTGTTTTCTGTAATCCAGTTCCAGTGGTAATTTTCAAGTACCAAGTGTGTATCTGCTATTATGGGGCATATTCAAGTGATGTCGGAAGGATCCAATATTTGAGTATTCAATTAGCAGCCAAATCCAAAAGAATTTGGCCGTTCCCGACAATGCCATTCAGACTTTTTTTATAGTCAGATTGACATTGTCGGAAACTGGGCTAAAACCTGTCGGATTTGGTCGCGATTCCGACTACGCATGTGAATCCGTGGCAATTCCGACTTGCCGGAAAAACGTCTGGAAGATAGAATAGGTCGGAACAGTTTTCGCACAGCGGGCGATCAGGTCATAATAGCGCATGTGTATGCACTGCATTGCGCATGCGTGTCGGACAACAACGGGCATCGCCGGTCTGCAATGTGATGGTGCAAAATATCCGATCACATGACCATTCGCAAAGTGATTGACAGGAGGAAGCCATTTGTGGGAGGTAACTGACTGTTTACTGGGAGTGTTCGGGAAAACGCAGACGTGCCCAAGCGTTTTCAGGGAGGGTGTCTGATGTCAGATCCGGCCCTGATCAGCCTGATTCTATTGCACTGGAAGAGTAAGTCTTGGGCTGCGCAGAGACTACACACAGTGGATACTTGCAGCTCGGCGTACACATAGCATCGCACACTTGCATGGCAAAAATACACTCCCACTGTAGGTGGCGAATTACATGAACGTAGGACAGCAAAAAATGCAGCCCAGCAATCAGATCTGAATGACCTCCTTGATCCACAGGTGTGTGACATACTTAGCAGAATCGCTGTTTCATCACCTCTTTCAATTTCTCAAGCTGCTTTTCCAAAAGTCTAATTAGGGGAATCACCAGACTCAAGCTAGCAGTGTCTGAACTCACTTCACAGGTGACTACTTTGAGTGGTTTCAGCAACTTGCACAATATGGAAATTATTTTCCACTGTGCTGGACTAAGGTACATTCCCTTACTTTCCCAATGTCATGGGTTGTTGTGTAGCTTTGGATGGCTTGTTGCTGTTCCTCCATCCGCTGAAGCATATAAAGGGTGGAATTCCACCTTGTTACAAGTGACATGCGGTGAGGTGAGGCAGTGCATTTCTTGTAATACCAATGTATATATTAGAAAAATCTTCTTTGTTTTATTCTAATCATTTTATTTTCAAAACTCTGGAGTAAAAAGGCTATGGCAGGTGAGGAGTGCCTCACCTTTCTGTCCTTTCTGCACATCTCTGATCAAAACTCACCAAATTTTCAGCAGTATATACTGATGCCTCTTTGTATAATGCCTTTGGCTCAGGGACGTGCAGTCAGGGGAGGCAGGGGAGGCAGTGCCTCCCCTGTCATTAATGATAAAAAAAAAATACAAAGAAAATATTTTTAACACATATTCTGTGTCATTAATATCTGTTTTGTATTATTCTAATCATATAGCTGTGCAAATGCAGACAAATATGTTTGGGAGGCAGAAAGAGCACTGCCTCCCACTGACAATATTGAAGGAGCTGAAGTGGGGGGCGGGGCCAAGCTCCGGGCTGTAAAAGCCCATTAAAAAAAGCATGAGAAGCGGCACTAGTATTAGTGCCTCAGTCAGGTCCGGCCACTAGAGGGCGCTGCACGCTGCCAATACTGGCCTTGCATTCAGCATGGGTGAAGACATTTTGCATAAGAAAATCCTGAGGATGCCTTCCAGTGCCCGGTGCTCTTCCTCCTGCAAAGGGCCGGCGCAGATGACCCCTGCAATGTTCTCCACAGTCCAGGCAGCTCTGCATCCGGCTCTTGGCAGTGTCGCACTCATGTTGTAAGGATGAAGCGACGATGCCTCAGAGGAGCCATGACAGCAGAAAGAAGACAGCCATGCTTTGTAAGTACACTATGGAACTGAGGAAGCTTAGCACAGTACTAGCTGTGGGTGGGGGAAGGAAAGCCATGAGTTGAGGAGCTGGCTGGTTTTATTTTTTTTTATTTATTTTTTTTGGGGGGGGGGGTCTGGCCTGGCATCTGATACATTGCTGCTTGGTGGATGCTGGGTTTTCCCTCTCTCAGTTGGAGACACTGCAGTGAGGATGTGCTCTGGCTCCCTCCTGTCCCAAAACCTTTCCCCTTCCTTCTCCTCTGACACCTGCCTCCTGACCTGAGATCTCATTTCAAGGTTAAGTATCCGTGGAGGCAGTGTATTAATGTTAACTAGGAGGTGTGTTAACTTGTGTTGTGCTGTGGGGTGTACTGAAGTGTCTCTAGGGTGGGGTATTGTGCTGTGGGGTGTACTGAAGTGTCTCTAGGGTGGGGTATTGTGCTGTGGGGTGTACTGAAGTGTCTCTAGGGTGGGGTATTATGCTGTGGGGGTGTATTTATGTTTGCTAGGAGGGAATAGTGTGATGTGGGGGAGTATTAATGTTCTCTAGGAGAGTTACTGTGGTACAGTATGTAGATGTGTTAAATATGCTATGTGTCGTGGTGATATACAGTATTATTGTTGTGGGTGGCAGGGTGTCTACTAATGTTATCTTTGAATGTGGGGTGTATTAATGTTTTATATATATATATACATATATATATATATATATATATATAAACAGCAGGAAATAACGAGGCGGCACTCGGAGTCTTGAAAAACAGCAAACCATGTAATAGTGCAAATCAACGTTTACATGGTTTGCTGTTTTTCAAGACTCCGAGTGCCGCCTCGTTATTTCCTGCTGTTTGTATACCAGGGGTTGTACCCCGTGAGGAGGGCACCTGAGCAAGCCAGTCCCATGATAGGGACAGAGCCGAGTGCCGGAACAGAATTTGTATGTATATATATATATATATATAAATAAATAAAAATATATATGTAAAGCGCTGCGGAATATGTGTGTGCTACATAAATAACTGGTAATAAAAATAATATAGTGAGTGTGTGTTATCCAGGCAGCTGTGTGAAAGAATCACTGCACTTTCTAGCATAATGTATTTACTGGTACAATGTTTCTCCTATAGTATCTGGCTTCAAGTGAAACATTGTGATTTATTATGTTCTATATATTAAAAGCACAGCCTTTTCTGAAGTTTTATTTAATTGTTGTTTTATAAACCAGAGTTATTTTTTTTCTGAGACGGCTACTGGATTACACAACATTATTGAGCAAATAGATTGTTTTCTCTGTCTGCCTGTATCTTAACTTTCCAGCATGGGGCTGATAGTATTGTCATACTTAAGCGAAGGGTCTCTCCCGGCAGCTCAGTGCTCGGATCCAAGCAGGCATGGCAGCTAATGCACCACTACAGACCGCTCTTGTACCACTAAGAGCCTCAGGGGAGTGACCAGATGTCAGCTACATTAGGGGTTATCCTTCCAGCACTTACCCGTCTGTACTGGGAGATGCGAGTAACTGACCATTCTCAGATGGAAATTATACCTGTCCCACATAATGTCACACTGCAGCTGGCTGTGGAACTAGAAGTCCCAGCACACTTTGACTCTGGTTGGATACACTATATAACGATACGAACCCGGCATACCAATAGGGCAGCCTTCACCCCAATCTGTAACCTGGCTTGTCTGCCCTCCTGAGGTGTAGCGACCACCTTCACATATGCAAAAAATGAGGCGGCACTCCAAGGCATGTAGGCCCTCATTCCGAGTTGTTCGCTTGCTAGCCACTTTTAGCAGCATTGCACACGCTAGGCCGCCGCCCTCTGGGAGTGTATCTTAGCTTAGCAGAATAGCGAACGAAAGATTAGCAGAACTGCTACTAAATAATTCCCTGCAGTTTCTGAGTAGCTCCAGACCTACTCACAGATTGCGATCAGCTCAGTCCGTTTAGTTCCTGGTTTGACGTCACAAACACGCCCTGCGTTCGGCCAGCCACTTCCCCGTTTCTCCAGACACTCCCGTGTTTTTCCCTGACACGCCTGCGTTTTTTAGCACACTCCCGGTAAACACTCAGTTACCACTCAGAAACGCCCCTTTCCTGTCAATCATTCACCGATCAGCAGTGCAACTGAAAAGTGCAGCAGAATCCACAGCAAATCTGCTAAGTTTTTGGTTAAATAACTAAGCGCATGCGCCCTACGTGCCTTGCGCATGCGCAATTAGCAACAAATCGCAGCACAGCGAAAATCGGCAACGAGCGAACAACTCGGAATGACCCCCGTAATACGGTGAGATACTTTAGTGCACACACATCAGTGCAAACACGTCAACGTTTCGGGGAATGATACCCCATCATCAGGATAACAAATTCAAGTGCAGAAAAACAAATTTACACTTACAATCACCTCCATTCTCGACAGAGTCCCGGGACGGCGTCCGGCGGTGAGCAGGAACGGAGGTGATTGGGGTGGTGGGGCTTCCCACTTTCAGATAAATTCCATCCCTGGGCCGACTGGTTTGGGGGGTGTCTAATATGATTGCAGGGGAACACCACACCGAGGAGGCGCGGGGGGGTTGGCGTTAATTAGGCATTGCCTCCCCGGCCACTGACTTCACTGCACGTCACTGCTTTGGCTCATATATTGTGTGTAAATCTGGGTCTGGTACTAGCCATTGCCTCCTCAGCCATTTACCTTACCGCACATCCCTACTTATTACCACCTATTGCTTCAGTCGATGGCAGGGCAAATTGAACTGTTCTTGCAGCCACTGCAATCTCCTACTTGGTGTTGCTGAATGCTGAAAATGTCCTAAAATGTTTCAGGTCACATCCTGGTACACGCGAGGAACTGTTTTTTGGATATAATGGAACCGAGATGGAATTTGATAGTGGGGACACAGGACCTCAATTAACTGTCTAAAACCCGCTGCATTAATGGCTGATATTAGACACAGATCTAATAATAGTGATCTGCTGTATGACTGGGTGACAGCTGTCATACATACTTCCTCTAGCAAATGATTGTTTAACAGTCAATTGTTGTTTTAAACTATTAGCAGTCTTCTTGGTCCACTTCTGGTATGAAGCAGCAGCAGCAGAAGGCCTAGCACCCAAAAGATTCTTCTAAGCAATACTGCATAGAAGTGGAGTCACCTAGCCTTATCAAACTGGATGCAGGGCTACCTCTGATCATTAGTGAGGAAATTGATGATGAAGGTGCTGGCGGTGGAGATTGCAGGTGCTGGGATCTAGCGGAGAGAAGGGAGCTGATGCTGGATTGATTCTTGCTATTTTTTTAGCACAAGTTTCTGATTTTCACCAAAACTTTCCATGAACTCGCTGTAAATGACATTACAGGGAAAAGGTTCCTAGATGGTTAAGGTCTCTACCTCTACTTAAGTTGGCTTTACAAACGCTACAGATGGCTAGACAAGTGTTGTCAGTATTTAAGTAAAAATAATTACACACATAAGAAGTGGATTTTTTTGGTCTTATGCCCAGGTATGACAATGACCTTCTTATAACTGGAAAGACTACTTCCACTGATGCCTGACTTACACAAACAACATCCTCATCATCAACATCCTCATTAGCGTCGGCATCAGCTACACAAATATTCCCCTAATCCTGTTGCTTTTCCACAGTAGCATCCTCAGCTATACTTCGGCTACTCATTCCCACATTTGCAGTGGGTACAGAAATGGTGGAAGGAGGCTTCTCTATGAGTACAGTATCAGAGAGGTTGGGCTCACACATAGCACTCATGAACACACTTAGACTCTCTTCAGGGATTTGTGATGTTCCTGCACACCCAGTTTATTCTACTGCTTTAGTGGTTTTTTTAGCACTGATTTTCAAGTTTTTATTTTTTTGACACCTCTTCTACACTCTGAGTGAGATGGGTTTGAGTTATCATGAGAGGCAGAAAATGATGCCTCACTGACAGTTGCAGAACCATCACTCATAAATAAAGGCCAAAGCTTGAGCCTTTCATTGCCATTTTTATGTTTTTCTGCACTAAACTTTGCCTTTATTAGAGGTGTTTTTTCTTTACCACTGTAAAATATATATATTTTTCATTTTAGATGCGCTGACTTAAACCCTCTATGCCCTTGGACATTAGCCTTAGTAGATGACGTTGAAGGAATAGTATTGTCATCTGCTGTGCTAGTATTTGGTTGCTGTTCTTGCTCTTCTTTCAACTGACCATTATCCATATTGATGAACACATCAATTTTAAGTGAACGCAGTGGAGGACAGCGCACACAGGTTGTACAAACAATTTATATATATATATATATATATATATATATATATATATTTTCACATGTTTTGCAAATGACAACTGACACTGTGATATTTACATGAACCCAGAGGGGGACTGTGCACACAGGTTGTACAAACAAAACAAACAATTTTTTAAAACTTTTTTAACTTATTTTTAACTTTTTTTGCAAATGACAACTGACACTGCAGGGAGTCGCATCGCTTATATTTATGTGAATGCAGTGGGGTACAACACACACAGGTTGTACAAACAAAAAGAACAATTTTAAACAACTTTTTGTCAAACTTTTTTCATAAATGACACCTGACACTGCTGGCTTATATTTATGTGAATGCAGTGGGGGGCAGCACACATAGGTTGTACAAACTAAAACGTTTTTTTTTATTTATTTTTTACTTTTTTTGCAAATGACAAATGGCATTGTGGAGTCACTCCACTTAAATTTATGTGAACGCAGTGGGGTCTGGCCTGTAGAGTCACAGTGCAGCACCAGTGTGATACACTTAGGCAATAGACAGCTAAATTCCTGCACTATAAAATAAAACTATAAACAATGATTTGCTCACTGCCTGTACTGTAAATCTACTTGACCAATATCAACACTAAGTAGCCTCAGGAGATTGGAGTGGAGTGGAGTGGAGTGGACAGATAAGTCAGCTCAGCACTGGAATGGAGGGACACAGTGTGCAGATAAATCAGCTCAGCCACTGGAGTGGATGGACACAGCACAGCAGCCACTGGAGTGGATGGACACAGCACAACAGGCACAGTAGTGGATGGACACAGCACAACAGCCACTGGAGTGGATGGACACAGCACAACAGGCACAGTAGTGGATGTACACAGCACAGCAGCCACTGGAGTGGATGGACATAGCACAGCAGCCACTGGAGTGGATGGACATAGCACAGCAGCCACTGGAGTGGATGGACACAGAACAGCAGCCACTGGAGTGGATGGACACAGAACAGCAGCTACTGGAGTGGATGGACACAGCACAGCAGCTACTGGAGTGGATGGACACAGCACAGCAGCCACTGGAGTGGATGGACACAGCACAGCAGCCACTGGAGTGGATGGACACCGCACAGCAGCCACTGGAGTGGATGGACACAGCACATCAGCCACTGGAGTGGATGGACACAGCACATCAGCCATGGAGCCAGTACAGTGTAAAATGGCGCCTGAATCACCACTGCAGAGGCTTATATAGAATTCATTAAAGCTGGGATGATGACGTTTACTTCATTTTGGAGTCTAGAATTGGTGGGGAGATCCGAGCGGTGGCCCAAATTCCCTAGGATTGGGTAAATTCGGGTGGGCTTGGTTCTCAGAGAACCGAGCCTGCTCATTTCTACTTAATAAATGTAAAGGGTCACTTTGTAAATCATTACCAATAGGCAAAGTAATTGGAGAAGTATAAATGAATTTAATAAAATGGGTAAAAGAGGAACCAAAGTCCCTAATCACCAAGATATTATGTAAATGAGGCCATAAGATGTTATGAAATGACTTCTCTGTGTCTAATCCAGACATCAGGGACTGGCGACTTATTAGAAGTACTAGAAACTAATCAGGGAAAAGAGAGACTCTTTGTTGGGGTACTCTTACAGATATATATTTTAAATATAACATTTATTCTAAATTATTAAAATATAAAGGATAGCCTCCAACGTTCCAAATTCCTGAGTAAAATCAGTTGTAGTTTAAGACCTTGCAGATGTGCGCACCGCCATGTGCGCATGCAGAGAAGTGCTGAAATCACTAAATAGCGATTTCAGCACTTTTGCGTTTGAAGCTGTATCGGGCCCAAAGTTCTGCTTCTACTGTTTCTGTGTGTGCGGTAATCGCAGTGAACCTCAGAAATGAGAGAGCATACAAAATGTCCCAGCCTGCGCTTGAAGAAAGACAGAACATGCGTTTGCTGGTCAAAGGATTCATACATGTAACACGTCAAGTGAGAGATGTGTCACTGAATAACTCACTAAACAAAGAGACTATTATCCCTGTTAAGTGTAAAGATCTCATTACATGTCTGCTGCCTAACCATCCCATTAGACTCTCCACGGCCTGATTGCTGAAACCAAATGTATCTGACACGATCTAGTGAGAGATACAACAATTACATCATAATAGAAGTTACCGCACACTAGTCTACACATTTAGGGAATACTCTGAGTAGTCAATAAGTACCTGACACAATTAGTGAGAGGTACAACAGATTTTAATTAATTGACCATATAAAGATATGTGTATTGACCATACACATCTTACAATAATGCAAAGTACCTGACACAATTTTAGTGAGAGGTACAAGTTACTGTCCAAATACATAACAAACGTATCCTACATCGTATGCTATACCAATTGATCAACGGGAGATTAATTATACTCTACACCAGGGGTAGGGAACCTCAGGCCCGCAAAGCCACTTGATCCGGCCCTCCCAGGCTCACCTAACCAAGGGAGATGCCGGGCGCCCGCTGAGATTTTGTTACTAGCGGGCGCCCGGCTTCTTCCCCTCAGCAGAAGCAAGAGGTAGGAGCTCACTCCTGAGCTCCGGCTCTGGAAGTGTGCGTAAGTGACTGTGCAGTGCTATGGGAGAGATGTCGTGACATCTCTCTCATAGTTCTGAGGAGCGGGCAGCCAGGCAGAGAGCAAGGGTCCGGAAGCAGGAGCGGGGCTGGTGAGTATTGTGTTTTTTCTTTCTTTGAATGTGTCTGTGTAAGCGGCGCTACTAGGGGGCATATCTACTGGGGGCAGGCTAATTTTTAAGTTGATAATTTTTGTATGGCCCCTGAAGGATTTTATAAATATCCAAATGGCTCTTGGTAGAAAAAAGGTTCCCCACCCCTGCTCTACACTTATGGGCGATTACAATTTACCATATCATATTATATTGCATTGCACACAAGTTGAATGTTAAGCCACGGTACCTGATACTAAGTTGTGGCTAATATATTGTTACTGGGGGGGAGATGTACTAAGCCTGAAAAGTGATAAATATCACTGTGATAAAGCACCAGCCAATCGGCTCCTAACTGCCATGTCACAGGCTGTGTTTGAAAAATGACAGTTAGGAGCCGATTGGCTGGTGCTTTATCACAGTGATATTTATCACTTTTCAAGCTTAGTACATCTGGCCCTCTGTATGATCAAATATTAGTGTATATCAGTCTTTTGGCAGAAGGCCAATGATACATTGAAAGGATACTGTAGTAAGTTGGAGACTAATCTTTACTATAGATACAGTATCCACCTGCTGAGTAAATAAGATTTTACTTACCGATAAATCTATTTCTCGTAGTCCGTAGTGGATGCTGGGACTCCGTAAGGACCATGGGGAATAGCGGCTCCGCAGGAGACAGGGCACAAAATAAAAGCTTGAGATATCAGGTGGTGTGCACTGGCTCCTCCCCCTATGACCCTCCTCCAAGCCAGTTAGGATACTGTGCCCGGACGAGCGTACATAATAAGGAAGGATATTGAATCCCGGGTAAGACTCATACCAGCCACACCAATCACACCGTACAACTCGTGATCTGAACCCAGTTAACAGTATGATAAATTTAAAGGAGCCTCTGAAAGGATGGCTCAACAATAATAACCCGAATTTTTTGTAACAATAACTATATACAAGTATTGCAGACAATCCGCACTAGGGATGGGCGCCCAGCATCCACTACGGACTACGAGAAATAGATTTATCGGTAAGTAAAATCTTATTTTCTCTAACGTCCTAAGTGGATGCTGGGACTCCGTAAGGACCATGGGGATTATACCAAAGCTCCCAAACGGGCGGGAGAGTGCGGATGACTCTGCAGCACCGAATGAGAGAACTCCAGGTCCTCCTCAGCCAGGGTATCAAATTTGTAGAATTTAGCAAACGTGTTTGCCCCTGACCAAGTAGCTGCTCGGCAAAGTTGTAAAGCCGAGACCCCTCGGGCAGCCGCCCAAGATGAGCCCACTTTCCTTGTGGAATGGGCTTTTACTGATTTTGGCTGTGGCAATCCTGCCACGGAATGTGCAAGCTGAATTGTACTACAAATCCAACGAGCAATCGTCTGCTTTGAAGCAGGAGCACCCAGCTTGTTGGGTGCATACAGGATAAACAGCGAGTCAGTTTTCCTGACTCCAGCCGTCCTGGAAACATATATTTTCAAGGCCGTGACAACGTCCAGCAACTTAGAGTCCTCTAAGTCCCTAGTAGCCGCAGGTACCACAATAGGTTGGGTCATGTGAAATGCAGAAACCACCTTAGGTAGAAATTGAGGACGAGTCCTCAATTCCGCCCTGTCAGAATGAAAATTTAGGTAAGGGCTTTTACATGATAAAGCCGCCAATTCTGACACACGCCTAGCTGAAGCCAAGGCCAACAGCATCGACACCTTCCACGTGAGATATTTTAAATCTACCGTAGACAATGGTTCAAACCAGTGTGATTTTAGAAATCTCAACACAACATTGAGATCCCAAGGTGCCACTGGAGGCACAAAAGGAGGCTGTATGTGCAGCACCCCTTTCACAAATGTCTGAACTTCAGGTACTGAAGCCAGTTCTTTCTGGAAGAATATCGACAGGGCCGGAATTTGAACCTTAATGGACCCTAATTTTAGGCCCATAGACAGTCCTGTTTGCAGGAAATGCAAGAAACGACCCAGTTGAAATTCCTGTGTAGGGGCCTTCTTGGCCTCACACCACGCAACATATTTACGCCAAATGCGGTGATAATGTTTTGCGGTTTCTTCCTTTCTGGCTTTTACCAGAGTAGGGATGACTTCTTCTGGAATGCCCTTGTCCTTCAGGATCCGGCGTTCAACCGCCATGCCGTCAAACGCAGCCGCGGTAAGTCTTGGAACAGACAAGGCCCCTGCAGTAGCAGGTCCTGTCTTAGAGGTAGAGGCCACGGTTCGTCCGTGAGCATCTCTTGAAGTTCCGGGTACCAAGACCTTCTTGGCCAATCCGGAACCACGAGTATAGTTCTTACTCCTCTCCTTCTTATGATTCTCAATACTTTCGGTATGAGGGGCAGAGGAGGGAATACATACACTGACTGGTACACCCACGGCGTTACCAGAGCGTCCACTGCTATTGCCTGAGGGTCCCTTGACCTGGCGCAATATCTGTCCAGTTTTTTGTTTAGATGTGACGCCATCATGTCCACCTTTGGTCTTTCCCAACGGTTTACAATTTGGTGGAAGACTTCTGGGTGAAGTCCCCACTCTCCCGGGTGAAGGTCGTGTCTGCTGAGGAAGTCTGCTTCCCAGTTGTCCACTCCCGGAATGAACACTGCTGACAGTGCTATCACATGATTTTCCGCCCAGCGAAGAATCCTTGCAGTTTCTGCCATTGCCCTCCTGCTTCTCGTGCCGCCCTGTCTGTTTATGTGGGCGACTGACGTGATGTTGTCCGACTGGATCAACACCGCCTGACCCTGAAGCAGAGGTTTTGCTTGAATTAAGGCATTGTAAATGGCCCTTAGTTCTAGAATGTTTATATGAAGAGATGTTTCCATGCTTGACCACAAGCCCTGGAAATTCCTTCCCTGTGTGACTGCTCCCCAGCCTCTCAGGCTGGCATCCGTGGTTACCAGGATCCAATCCTGAATGCCAAATCTGCGGCCCTCTAGTAGATGAGCCCTCTGAAGCCACCACAGGAGAGACACCCTTGTCCTTGGCGACAGGGTTATCCGTTGATGCATCTGAAGATGCGATCCGGACCATTTTCCCAGTAGATCCCACTGAAAAGTTCTTGCATGGAATCTTCCGAATGGAATCGCTTCGTAAGAAGCCACCATTTTTCCCAGGACCCTTGTGCACTGATGCACTGAGACCTGTCCTGGTTTTAGGAGGTTCCTGACTAGCTCGGATAACTCCCTGGCCTTCTCCTCCGGGAGAAACACCTTCTTCTGGACTGTGTCCAGAATCATTCCTAAGAACAGTAGACGTGTCGTTGGAATCAGCTGCGATTTTGGAATATTTAGAATCCATCCGTGCTGACTTAGCACTACCTGAGATAGTGCCACTCCGACTTCTAACTGTTCCTTGGTTCTTGCCCTTATCAGGAGATCGTCCAAGTAAGGGATAATTAAGATGCCTTTTCTTCGTAGAAGAATCATCATTTCGGCCATTACCTTGGTAAAGACCCGAGGCGCCGTGGACAATCCAAACGGCAGCGTCTGAAACTGATAATGACAGTTTTGTACTACAAACCTGAGGTACCCTTGGTGAGAAGGATATATTGGGACGTGGAGATAAGCATCCTTGATGTCCAGCGACACCATATAGTCCCCCTCTTCCAGGTTCGCTATCACCGCTCTGAGTGACTCCATCTTGAATTTGAACCTTTTTATGTAAGTGTTCAAAGATTTTAGATTTAATATTGGTCTCACCGAGCCGTCCGGCTTCGGTACCACAAATAGTGTGGAATAATACCCCTTCCCCTGTTGTAAGAGGGGTACCTTGATTATCACCTGCTGGGAGTACAGCTTGTGAATGGCTTCCAGAACTGCCTCCCTGTCGGAGGGAGACTTTGGTAAAGCAGACTTCAGGAACCGATGAGGAGGAAACGCCTCGAATTCCAGTTTGTACCCCTGTGATACTACCTGTAGAATCCAGGGATCCACTTGCGAGTGAGCCCACTGCGCGTTGAAATACTTGAGACGGGCCCCCACCGTGTCTGAGTCTGCTTGTAAAGCCCCAGCGTCATGCTGAAGACTTGGCAGAAGCAGGGGAGGGCTTCTGCTCCTGGGAAGCGGCTGCATGGTGCTGCCTTTTTCCTCTTCCTCTGCCCTTGGGCAGAAAAGAGTGACCTTTTGCTCGCTTGTACTTATGGGAACGAAAGGACTGAGTTTGAAAAGACTGTGTCTTTTTCTGTTGATGTGAAGTAACCTGGGGTAAAAAGGTGGATTTTCCAGCCGTTGCCGTGGCCACCAGGTCTGTTAGACCAGCCCCAAATAACTCCTCCCCCTTATACGGCAATACTTCCATGTGCCGTTTGGAATCTGCGTCCCCTGACCACTGTCTGGTCCATAATGCTCTTCTGGCAGAGATGGACATTGCGCTTACTCTTGATGCCAGGGTACAAATATCCCTCTGCGCATCACGCATATATAGCAATGCATCCTTTAAATGTTCTATAGTTAACAGAATATTGTCCCTATCCAGGGTATCAATATTCTCAGTCAGGGAATCCGCCCATGCGACTCCAGCACTGCACATCCAGGCTGATGCGATTGCTGGTCGCAGTATAACACCAGTATGTGTGTATATACTTTTCAGGATATTTTCCAGCCTCCTATCAGCTGGTTCTTTGAGGGTGGCCGTATCAGGGGACGGTAACGCTACTTGTTTAGATAAACGTGTGAGCGCCTTATCTACCCTAGGGGGTGTTTCCCACCGTGCCCTAACCTCTGGCGGGAAAGGGTATAGTGCTAATAACTTATTAGAAATTAGCTGTTTTTTATCGGGGGAAACCCACGCTTTATCACACACCTCATTTATTTCCTCAGACTCAGGAAAAACTATTGGCAGTTTTTTCACACCCCACATAATACCCGCCTTTGAGGTATTTGTAGTGTCAGAAAGGTTCAATGCCTCTTTCATTGCCGTGATCATGTAACGTGTGGCCCTACTGGACATTACGTTTGTCTCGTCACCGTCGACACTAGATTCAGTATCTGTATCTGGATCCGTGTCGACCCACTGAGGTAGCGGCCGTTTTAGGGCCCCTGAGGGTGTCTGAGACGCCTGAACAGGCACTAATTGATTTGCCGGCTTTCTCATGTCGTCAACAGTTTTTTGTAAATTGCTGACATTATCACTTAATTGCTTAAACACAATCATCCAGTCAGGTGTCGACTCCCTAGGGGGTGACATCACTAACACAGGCAACTGCTCCGCCTCCACCTCATTTTCCTCCTCATACATGTCGACACACGCGTACCGACACACAGCACACACACCGGGAATGCTCTGATAGAGGACAGGACCCCACTTAGCCCTTTGGAGAGACAGAGGGAGAGTCTGCCAGCACACACCCAGCGCTATATATATACAGGGATAACCTTATATAAGTGTTAATCCCTTATAGCTGCTGTTAATCTAGTTATTTGCTGCCAAAATGCCCCCCATTCTCTTTTTTACCCTGAATCAGATGCAGTACTGCAGGGGAGAATCAGGGAGCCGTCCTTCCAGCGGAGCTGTGAGGGAATAATGGCGCCAGTGTGCTGAGGAGATAGGCCCCGCCCCTTCACGACGTCCTTAACTCCCGCTTTTTTGTGTAAAATGGCAGGGGAAAAAATACATCCATATAGCCCTGGAGCTATATGTGATGTATTCCTTTTGCCAGCTAAGGTATATGTGTGTTATATTGCGTCTCAGGGCGCTCCCCCCCAGCGCCCTGCACCCTCAGTGACCGGAGTGTGAAGTGTGCTGAGAGCAATGGCGCACAGCTGCGGTGCTGTGCGCTACCTTAGTCTTGAAGACAGGATGTCTTCTGCCGCCGCTTTCACCGGACCTTCGTCTCTTCTGGCTCTGTAAGGGGGACGGCGGCGCGGCTCCGGTGACCCATCCAGGCTGAACCTGTGATCGTCCCTCTGGAGCTAACGTCCAGTAGCCTAAGAAGCCCAATCCACTCTGCACTCAGGTGAGTTCGCTTCTTCTCCCCTTAGTCCCACGATGCAGTGAGCCTGTTGCCAGCAGGACTCACTGAAAATAAAAAAACCTAACTAAACTTTTATTCTAAGCAGCTCTGGAGAGCTACCTAGTTTGCACCCTTCTCGGCCGGGCACAAAAATCTAACTGGCTTGGAGGAGGGTCATAGGGGGAGGAGCCAGTGCACACCACCTGATATCTCAAGCTTTTATTTTGTGCCCTGTCTCCTGCGGAGCCGCTATTCCCCATGGTCCTTACGGAGTCCCAGCATCCACTTAGGACGTTAGAGAAATAAAATATCAGCTCAGATCCTATACTACCTTCTTCATATTTTATAGTAGTTTTTAATTGAGTCATTCCATTTGTGGTAACACCATGATGAGCTGACTTATACAGTTAAAAATGTTTTACATTACTACATATGATCATAGAGAAGGGTAGAAGCATTCAGTCGGTTGTGTAAAAGATTTTTATTTCACATATTTTCTTTCTAGAGCAGCACTCTTCTTACTATCTTCTTACTGCTCTTCTAAGAGATATACTTTATTATATGAAAAAGTTATATTTTATTATTGTGCACCCTTAATAAGCCTTCTCTGTGGTAGCACCCCCAATAATATACACAAATATAGACATATTTACGGCAGGGGCATTCTCTGCAATTACATTACACAATTACATTTTTCCAGTGCAACAGACACCCTTCTTCTTTTTCTCTTTTAAACTGTCAGGGAGCTGCAAGCAACATCACAAGACCCATTCTGCACATGTGCAGACACCCAAACATCGTATTTGTATGCAAACGATCGGGTTTGCATATAACTATTAATTTGGCACTATGTAAGGTGTTATGGGCCCTTTGTGACAGGAAGAAGAAGAAGAAGAAGAAGAAGAAGAAGAAGAAGATCAAAACCATGTGCACTGCAGGGGAGGCAGATATAACATGTGCAGAGAGAGTTAGATTTGGGTGGGGTGTGTTCAAACTGATATCTAAATTGCAGTTTAATAATAAAGCAGCCAGTATTTATCCTGCACAGAAACAAAATAACCCACCCAAATCTAACTCTCTCTGCACATGTTATATCTGCCACACCTGCAGTGCACATGGGGGGTCATTCCGACACGTTCGCACACAGCGGTTCTTTGCTGCGGTACAAATGGGTCGGAAATGCGCATGTGCGGTGGACGCACTGCGCACGCGCCTCGTTGCCTGGCGAGCAACGACGCCGCCAACGAGAAATGTGATCGCAGTGGCGATAGCAAGAAGTCGTACAGACAGGAGGCATTCCGGGGCAGATGCTTACCATTTTCCAGGCATGGTGAGTCCAACGCAGGCGGATCCAGGCGTTTGGAGGGCGGATGTCTGATGTCAGGACCGGGACCTTCATCGCTGGATCCATCGCACTGGGTAAGTAACTGCAGCCCTAGTCTTGTTTTACTTGAAACTTTTTTAGGATAGCGGGACTGCACAATCGATCACAGCCCTGCTATGCTAAAATATATTCCCCCATAGGCGGCGTCAGGTTGATCGCACGAGCAGCAAAAAGTTGCTACATACGATCACCTCGGAATGACCCCCATGGTTTTGCCGAACTGCTAACAAATTTGCTGCTGCGATCAACATGCACCCTGTAACTGCACAAATCCAACACTTCAGCAAAGGAGCCTACACAGACAAAGTGAGGGTAATTATGCGCCATCTTCCCGGTGATAACTCCACTACGTTTGCACAAATTTCTGGGAAAAATTGAGGCTGCTCCATTTGTGATTTGTGTAGCCATGACTTGGGACTCAGAAGAGTTGAGTATACTGAATGGGTGCAGGGTGTGTGATGTGGCCCCCTGGGGCCAGACCACTGCACCCATTATAGATATGCCACTGTGAGAATGTCCTCCCCTGCTCTCCCCTGTGGCACCTCCCTGGGTGAATGTGTGTGGGTCTGCATACTGTAGTGTAGCCACATATGTGTACAGTATGCTCTCTTTCTGATCCTGCATACAGTAGTACAGATTCACACATGTAACGCTATGTAAACGAATAGACATTTCATTCTGACTCTGCCCCAATATGTTTACCGGAGCTCATCAGTGATGGAACTTCCTCCAGATAGACTGCACAGATTACACATTGCTCTGTCTGTGGCAAATCAGTACCAAAGGAGTGTACTTAGGGGGTCATTCTGACCTGTTCGCTCGCTGCAAACGGGTCCCTACTGCGCATGTGCTGGCGCCGTAGTGCGTTTGCCCGCCATTTCATGGGTTTGGTCCGGAGTGAAAGGGGGGGGAGGGGGGGCAGACGTCACACGCAGCAGCTGCGGGCCTGGTAGCGATGAGTAGCTCCCGGTCAACGCGCTAAAGCTGCGCTGGGCGGGAGCTACTCTTGAAGTGCAAAGGCATCGCCGCTGTGCGATGCCTTTGCACTTCTGCGAGGGGGGGGCGGACTGACATGTGGGGCGGGCTAGCCCTGTGCTGGGCATCCTAACGCATGTCAGGGGAGAAGATCGTAGCTGTGCTAAATTTAGCACAGCTGCGATCAACTCGGAATGACCCCCTTTATTCTAGAGCAGTCAGGACACACACCATGTTTCAGGTAAGTGGCCCCAGAAGATATTCATTTAAGAAGATATTCATGGGTTTGCAGCTTTGAAAATTAGAAAACAAAAGCCTTACCATTTACTCTGTGTACCCCGACAGCTGCACTTCCCAGCCACTAGTTCTGGGGGCAGTTTGGGTTGTTACAAGTAACACTCGTGTATAAAACAGCTTTCATCTTATGTTTCCTGGTAGTTTGGGGAATTGTTTAACATGCTCAGTAATATGCAATCATGTGAGGAAACTGCTTGTGCCTGTAATTACATCTGTCACACCTTTACCCCTATGCAAACAGAAATGGGAGCAGCTCCAATTTAGAGGTGTGAATTCATCTATGTGGCTCATACTTGCCTACCCTCCCGGAATGGCCGGGAGGCTCCCGAAAAACGGGTGACCCTCCCGGCCCCCCGGAAGAGCAGGCAAGTCTCCCGATTTACGGGGGTCACCCCCTGCACGCCGCCCACTTAACGAGTAAAGTGGGCGGTCCAGGCAGGCGATGACACGATTCTTGTTGAATCGCGTTATCGTAACCACGCCCCCTGCTGTATAATGCCGGTAATCGCGGCATTACACAGCGGGGTGTGTGGCTTAAATGACGCGTTCCAGAAGCCACGCCCCGTTCCGCCTCCGGCCCGCCCCCGTTTCGCCTCCGGTCCGCCCCCGTTTCGCCTCCGGCCCGCCCCCCTTGCGCGTCATCTGACTGCCAGCCCCCCCTGCTGAGCCGACAGGCTGCTCTCTCCCGGAGAGAGCAGCCCAGAAGTCGGTAAGTATGATGTGGCTATACCTGTTTACTGCAACAAATACAATATAAACACTGATCAGCCATAACATTAAAACCTGCTGATATTATGTAGTATACAGTACCTCACAACTTTGTTTCTGGAGTGATGAGGGACATGTTGTGCGTGCCTCTGGCACACATCTAAAATTAGGGTGTGTGGTCTCACTGGAAATGCCAGGATTGCGAGCCACACCCATTTTTGACACTGTGGAGGCATGCCCAGCAGTGGCAAATGCAGGATTTCTAGAGGGAGATTTCCAAATGCAATCCACGATTTCCCACTCTGTGGAACATTGGAGCAAGTGCTGGAGTCTGGGGGAGCAGTAGAAGAGCCTAGTAATATCACTGACCATTAATGTAAACATTGCTCTTTTTATTCACTGGATACTGTATGGAATACAGTGTTACGATTTAACACTATAGATGGTTTATAGTATAGGCTGCAACAAACAGATTTAAAACATATAAATAAGATAAGTAGTCAGAAAAAGGATAAACATCCAATAATAAATAAATAAATAAAAACATAATAGGACCAGTACTGCACACATTCTCCCACCTTATGGTAAGGATCCTGTCTCTTCTACCTAAGAGCTTCTCTCTGGACCAGTGCACTGGTTGAGGGCTCAGATCCACAAACCCACACGGCAAGCTTGGTAGAAGAAGCTGACACCAGTGGGCATGTGCAGCAGCTCTGCTCTGACCCTTAAACTACATGATTTGGCCGCAGCTAAAGTAATAGTATTATATACCATTCTTATTGGTCATAATTTGAGCCACTTGCCAGGAGGAGAGGGGTTTCTGGGCAACCAGAAACTCCCCCGCATTTGCCTATGATGCCCAGTCCTTCTCTCTCCCATGAATAGACCTGTGCACATGCACACAGCATCTATTCACTGCTGCTCTGCTAAACAGAGCAGTGAGTAAGAATGTGTCCTCCCATCTTCCTCAACACCACGGGACACTGTGGCCCATGGGTGGGACAGTGCCAAAAAATGGGACTGTATGCCAAAAATCAGGACAGATGGGAGGTACGGTGTAGGTCCCCCTCGTGCTGCCAAAACAGCTCTGACCCATCGAGGCATGGACCTCACATGATTTCTGAAGGTGTCCTGTGGTATCTGGCAGCAAGACGTTAACAGCAATTGCTTAAAGTCCTGTAAGTTGCAGGGTTGGGCCTCCATGGCTCAGGCTTGTTTTCCCAGCACATCCCACAGATGCTCAATTGGAATGAGATCTGGGGAATTTGGAGGCCAAGTCAACACTTTGAACTCATTGTCATGTTCCTCAAACCATTCTTGAGCAATATTTACAGTGTGGCAGAGTGTAATCCTGCTGAGTGAGGCCACCTCCATCAGGGAATACTGGTGCCATTAGGGGGGTGTACTTGATCTGCAACAACGTTTAGGTAGGGCAGTACAGATTGTGTAATAGTTAGCATTACTGCCTGACAGCACTAAGGTCATGGGTTCAATTCTCACCTTGGCCCTAAAAGTGTGGAGTTTGTATATTCTCCCTGTGCTTCTCCGTGTACTCCAGTTTCCTCACACAATACAAAAATATAGTGATAGTTTAATTGGCTCCCAAAAGAAAAAAAAAATAACCCTAGTGTGTAAGTGTGTGTATCTACATGCGCAGGCTAGATGGGCCATCAAAGTCTATGTTAGGTGGTATGTATGAAAGCAACATCCTCCTGAATGCCAGGACTCAAGGTTTCACAGCCGAACATTGCCAAGTGCATCCTGGTGCCATCTACTGTGTTTCCCAGGTACACCCCGCTCATGCACCCAGTCATCCACATGAAAAGTAGTGATGTGCACCGGACATTTTTCGGGTTTTGTGTTTTGGTTTTGGATTCGGACGCGTTTTGGTAAAACCTCACCGAAATTTTTTTGTCAGATTCGGGTGTGTTTTGGATTCGGGTGTTTTTTTCAAAAAACCCTAAAAAAACAGCTTAAATCATAGAATTTGGGGGTCATTTTGATCCCAAAGTATTATTAACCTCAATAACCATAATTTCCACTCATTTTCAGTCTATTCTGAACACCTCACACCTCACAATATTATTTTTAGTCCTAAAATTTGCACAGAGGTAGCTGTGTGACTAAGCTAAGCGACCCAAGTGGCCGACACAAACACCTGGCCCATCTAGGAGTGGTACTGCAGTGTCAGACAGGATGGCACTTGAATAAAATACTCCCCAAACAGCACATGACGCAAAGAAAAAAAGAGGCGCAATGAGGTAGCTGTGTGACTAAGATAAGCGACCCAAGTGGCCGACACAAACACCTGGCCCATCTAGGAGTGGCACTGCAGTGTCACGCAGGATGGCCCTTCAAAAAAATACTCCCCAAAAAGCACATGACGCAAAGAAAAAAAGAGGCGCAATGAGGTAGCTATGTGACTAAGCTAAGCGACCCAAGTGGCCGACACAAACACCTGGCCCATCTAGGAGTGGCACTGCAGTGTCAGACAGGATGGCACTTGAAAAAAATACTCCCCAAACAGCACATGACGCAAAGAAAAAAAGAGGCGCAATGAGGTAGCTGTGTGACTAAGATAAGCGACCCAAGTGGCCGACACAAACACCTGGCCCATCTAGGAGTGGCACTGCAGTGTCACGCAGGATGGCCCTTCAAAAAAATACTCCCCAAACAGCACATGACACAAAGAAAAAAAGAGGCGCAATGAGGTAGCTGTGTGACTAAGCTAAGCGACCCAAGTGGCCGACACAAACACCTGGCCCATCTAGGAGTGGCACTGCAGTGTCAGACAGGATGGCACTTGAAAAAAATACTCCCCAAACAGCACATGACGCAAAGAAAAAAAGAGGCACAATGAGGTAGCTGTGTGACTAAGATAAGCGACCCAAGTGGCCGACACAAACACCTGGCCCATCTAGGAGTGGCACTGCAGTGTCACGCAGGATGGCCCTTCAAAAAAATACTCCCCAAACAGCACATGACGCAAAGAAAAAATGAGGCGCAATGAGGTAGCTGTGTGACTAAGATAAGCGACCCAAGTTGCCGACACAAACACCTGGCCTATCTAGGAGTGGCACTGCAGTGTCACGCAGGATGGCCCTTCAAAAAAATACTCCCCAAACAGCACATGACGCAAAGAAAAAAAGAGGCGCAATGAGGTAGCTGTGTGACTAAGCTAAGCGACCCAAGTGGCCGACACAAACACCTGGCCCATCTAGGAGTGGCACTGCAGTGTCAGACAGGATGGCACTTGAAATAAATGCTCCCCAAACAGCACATGACGCAAAGAAAAAAAGAGGCGCAATGAGGTAGCTGTGTGACTAAGATAAGCGACCCAAGTGGCCGACACAAACACCTGGCCCATCTAGGAGTGGCACTGCAGTGTCACGCAGGATGGCCCTTCAAAAAAATACTCCCCAAACAGAACATGACGCAAAGAAAAAAAGAGGCGCAATGAGGTAGCTGTGTGACTAAGCTAAGCGACCCAAGTGGCCGACACAAACACCTGGCCCATCTAGAAGTGGCACTGCAGTGTCAGACAGGATGGCACTTGAAAAAAATACTCCCCAAACAGCACATGACGCAAAGAAAAAAAGAGGCGCAATGAGGTAGCTGTGTGACTAAGATAAGCGACCCAAGTGGCCGACACAAACACCTGGCCCATCTAGAAGTGGCACTGCAGTGTCACGCAGGATGGTCCTTCAAAAAAATACTCCCCAAACAGCACATGACGCAAAGAAAAAAGAGGAGCAATGAGGTAGCTGTGTGACTAAGCTAAGCGACCCAAGTGGCCGACACAAACACCTGGCCCATCTAGGAGTGGCACTGCAGTGTCAGACAGGATGGCACTTGAAAAAAATACTCCCCAAACAGCACATGACGCAAAGAAAAAAAGAGGCACAATGAGGTAGCTGTGTGACTAAGATAAGCGACCCAAGTGGCCGATACAAACACCTGGCCCATCTAGGAGTGGCACTACAGTGTCACGCAGGATGGCCCTTCAAAAAAATACTCCCCAAACAGCACATGACGCAAAGAAAAAATAAGATTTTACTTACCGATAAATCTATTTCTCGTAGTCCGTAGTGGATGCTGGGACTCCGTCAGGACCATGGGGATTAGCGGCTCCGCAGGAGACAGGGCACAAAAATAAAAGCTTTAGGACTAGGTGGTGTGCACTGGCTCCTCCCCCTATGACCCTCCTCCAAGCCTCAGTTAGGATACTGTGCCCGGACGAGCGTACACAATAAGGAAGGATTTTGAATCCCGGGTAAGACTCATACCAGCCACACCAATCACACCGTACAACCTGTGATCTGAACCCAGTTAACAGTATGACAAACGTAGGAGCCTCTGAACAGACGGCTCACAACAATAACAACCCGATTTTTTTGTAACAATAACTATGTACAAGTATTGCAGACAATCCGCACTTGGGATGGGCGCCCAGCATCCACTACGGACTACGAGAAATAGATTTATCGGTAAGTAAAATCTTATTTTCTCTGACGTCCTAGTGGATGCTGGGACTCCGTCAGGACCATGGGGATTATACCAAAGCTCCCAAACGGGCGGGAGAGTGCGGATGACTCTGCAGCACCGAATGAGAGAACTCCAGGTCCTCTTTAGCCAGGGTATCAAATTTGTAGAATTTTACAAACGTGTTCTCCCCCGACCACGTAGCTGCTCAGCAGAGTTGTAATGCCGAGACCCCTCGGGCAGCCGCCCAAGATGAGCCCACCTTCCTTGTGGAATGGGCCTTGATAGATTTAGGCTGTGGCAGGCCTGCCACAAAATGTGCAAGTTGAATTGTGCTACAAATCCAACGAGCAATCGTCTGCTTAGAAGCAGGAGCACCCAGCTTGTTGGGTGCATACAGTATAAACAGCGAGTCAGATTTTCTGACTCCAGCCGTCCTTGAAATATATATTTTCAATGCCCTGACAACGTCCAGCAACTTGGAATCCTCCAAATCGCTAGTAGCCGCAGGCACCACAATAGGCTGGTTCAGGTGAAACGCTGAAACCACCTTAGGCAGAAACTGAGGACGCGTCCGCAGTTCTGCCCTGTCCGAATGGAAAATCAGATATGGGCTTTTATACGATAAAGCCGCCAATTCTGACACTCTCCTGGCTGAAGCCAGGGCCAGTAGCATGGTTACTTTCCATGTAAGATATTTCAAATCCACCGATTTGAGTGGCTCAAACCAATGGGATTTGAGAAAATCCAAAACTACATTAAGATCCCACGGAGCCACTGGGGGCACAACCGGGGGCTGTATATGTAGTACTCCTTTTACAAAAGTCTGGACTTCAGGAACTGAAGCCAATTCTTTCTGGAAGAAAATCGACAGGGCCGAAATTTGAACCTTAATGGACCCTAATTTGAGGCCCATAGACAATCCTGTTTGCAGGAAATGTAGGAATCGACCCAGTTGAAATTCCTCCGTCGGGGCCTTCCTGGCCTCACACCACGCAACATATTTTCTCCAAATGCGGTGATAATGTTGTGCAGTCACCTCCTTCCTGGCTTTTACCAGGGTAGGGATGACCTCTTCCGGAATGCCTTTTTCCCTTAGAATTCGGCGTTCAACCGCCATGCCGTCAAACGCAGCCGCGGTAAGTCTTGGAATAGACACGGTCCCTGCTGAAGCAGGTCCCGTCTTAGAGGTAGAGGCCACGGATCTTCCGTGAGCATCTCCTGAAGTTCCGGGTACCAAGTTCTTCTTGGCCAATCCGGAGCCACGAGTATCGTTCTTACTCCCCTTTGCCGTATAATTCTCAGTACTTTTGGTATGAGAGGCAGAGGAGGAAACACATACACTGACTGGAACACCCACGGTGTTACCAGAGCGTCCACAGCTATTGCCTGAGGGTCTCTTGACCTGGCGCAATACCTGTCCAGTTTTTTGTTGAGGCGGGACGCCATCATATCCACCTTTGGTTTTTCCCAACGGTTCACAATCATGTGGAAGACTTCTGGATGAAGTCCCCACTCTCCCGGGTGTAGATCGTGTCTGCTGAGGAAGTCCGCTTCCCAGTTGTCCACTCCCGGAATGAACACTGCTGACAGTGCTATCACATGATCTTCCGCCCAGCGAAGAATCCTTGCAGCTTCTGCCATTGCCCTCCTGCTTCTTGTGCCGCCCTGTCTGTTTACGTGGGCGACTGCCGTGATGTTGTCCGACTGGATCAACACCGGCTGACCCTGAAGCAGGGGTTTTGCCAGGCTTAGAGCATTGTAAATCGCTCTTAGCTCCAGTATATTTATGTGAAGAGACATCTCCAGGCTTGACCACACTCCCTGGAAGTTTCTTCCCTGTGTGACCGCTCCCCAGCCTCTCAGACTGGCATCCGTGGTCACCAGGACCCAGTCCTGTATGCCGAATCTGCGGCCCTCTAACAGATGAGCACTCTGCAACCACCACAGAAGAGACACCCTTGTCCGTGGAGACAAAGTTATCCGCTGATGCATCTGCAGATGCGATCCGGACCATTTGTCCAGCAGATCCCACTGAAAAGTTCGTGCGTGGAATCTGCCGAATGGAATCGCTTCGTAAGAAGCCACCATTTTTCCCAGGACTCTTGTGCATTGATGCACAGACACTTTTCCTGGTTTTAGGAGGTTCCTGACAAGTTCGGATAACTCCCTGGCTTTCTCCTCCGGAAGAAACACCTTTTTCTGAACCGTGTCCAGAATCATTCCCAGGAACAGCAGACGTGTCGTCGGGGTCAATTGAGATTTTGGAAAATTCAGAATCCACCCGTGCTGTTGCAGCACTACTTGGGTTAGTGCTACTACGTCCTCCAGCTGTTCTCTGGACCTTGCCCTTATCAGGAGATCGTCCAAGTAAGGGATAATTAATACGCCTTTTCTTCGCAGAAGAAACATCATTTCAGCCATTACCTTGGTAAAGACCCGAGGTGCCGTGGACAATCCAAACGGCAGCGTCTGAAACTGATAATGACAGTTTTGCACCACGAACCTGAGGTACCCTTGATGTGAAGGGCAAATTGGGACATGCAGGTAAGCATCCTTGATGTCCAGGGACACCATAAAGTCCCCTTCTTCCAGATTCGCTATCACTGCTCTGAGTGACTCCATCTTGAACTTGAATTTTTGTATGTACAGGTTCAAAGATTTCAGATTTAGAATAGGTCTTACCGAGCCGTCCGGCTTCGGTACCACAAATAGTGTGGAATAATACCCCTTTCCCTTTTGTAGGAGGGGTACCTTGACTATCACCTGCTGAGAATACAGCTTGTGAATGGCTTCCAATACCGTCGCCCTGTCTGAGGGAGACGTTGGCAGAGCAGACTTTAGGAACCGGCGAGGGGGAGACTTCTCGAATTCCAACCTGTAACCCTGAGATACTACCTGCAGGATCCAGGGGTCCACCTGTGAGTGAGCCCACTGTGCACTGAAATTCTTGAGTCGACCCCCCACCGCCCCTGAGTCCGCTTGTAAAGCCCCAACGTCATGTTGAGGGCTTTGCAGAAGCCGGGGAGGGCTTCTGCTCCTGGGAGGGAGCTGCTTGGTGCACTCTCTTACCCTTTCCTTTGCCTCGGGGCAGATATGACTGTCCTTTTGCCCGCTTGTTCTTATAGGAACGAAAGGACTGCGGCTGAAAAGACGGTGTCTTTTTCTGTTGGGAGGGGACCTGAGGTAAAAAGGTGGATTTCCCGGCTGTTGCCGTGGCCACCAAATCCGATAGACCGACCCCAAATAATTCCTCCCCTTTATACGGCAATACTTCCATATGCCGTTTGGAATCCGCATCACCTGACCACTGTCGCGTCCATAAACTTCTTCTGGCAGATATGGACATCGCACTTACTCTCGATGCCAGAGTGCAAATATCCCTCTGAGCATCTCGCATATAAAGAAAAGCATCCTTTAATTGCTCTATAGTCAATAAAATACTGTCCCTATCCAGGGTATCAATATTTTCAGTCAGGGAATCCGACCAAACCACCCCAGCACTGCACATCCATGCTGAGGCGATGGCTGGTCGCAGTATAACACCAGTATGAGTGTATATACTTTTCAGGGTAGTTTCCAGCCTCCTATCAGCTGGATCCTTGAGGGCGGCCGTTTCAGGAGACGGTAACGCCACTTGTTTTGATAAGCGTGTGAGTGCCTTATCCACCCTAGGGGGTGTTTCCCAGCGCGCCCTAACCTCTGGCGGGAAAGGATATAATGCCAATAACTTCTTTGAAATTAGCAGTTTTCTATCGGGGTTAACCCACGCTTCATCACACACTTCATTCAATTCCTCTGATTCAGGAAAAACTACAGGTAGTTTTTTCAGACCCCACATAATACCCCTTTTTGTGGTACTTGCAGTATCAGAGATATGCAAAGCCTCCTTCATTGCCGTGATCATATAACGTGTGGCCCTACTGGAAAATACGTTTGTTTCTTCACCGTCGACACTAGATTCGGTGTCCGTGTCTGGGTCTGTGTCGACCGACTGAGGTAAAGGGCGTTTTACAGCCCCTGACGGTGTCTGAGACGCCTGGACAGGTACTAACTGGTTTGCCGGCCGTCTCATGTCGTCAACTGATTTTTGTAACGTGCTGACATTATCACGTAATTCCATAAACAAAGCCATCCATTCCGGTGTCGACTCCCCAGGGGGTGACATCACCATTACCGGCAATTGCTCCGCCTCCACACCAACATCGTCCTCATACATGTCGACACACACGTACCGACACACAGCAGACACACAGGGAATGCTCTTATCGAAGACAGGACCCCACTAGCCCTTTGGGGAGACAGAGGGAGAGTTTGCCAGCACACACCCAAGCGCTATAAATATATAGGAACAACCCTACAGAAGTGTTGTTTCCTTTATAGCAGCTTAATATATCAATATCGCCAAAAAAGTGCCCCCCCTCTCTGTTTTTTTTACCCTGTTTCTGTAGTGCAGTGCAGGGGAGAGTCCTGGGAGCCTTCCTCGCAGCGGAGCTGTGCAGGAAAATGGCGCTGTGTGCTGAGGAGATAGGCCCCGCCCCCTATTTCGGCGGGCTCTTCTCCCGGTGTTTGTGAGACCTGGCAGGGGTTAAATACATCCATATAGCCCCAGGGGCTATATGTGATGTATTTTTAGCCAGAACAAGGTATTATCATTGCTGCCCAGGGCGCCCCCCCCCAGCGCCCTGCACCCTCAGTGACCGCTGGTGTGAAGTGTGCTGACAACAATGGCGCACAGCTGCAGTGCTGTGCGCTACCTCATGAAGACTGAAAAGTCTTCTGCCGCCGGTTTCTGGACCTCTTCACTTTTCGGCATCTGCAAGGGGGTCGGCGGCGCGGCTCCGGGACCGGACTCCATGGCTGGGCCTGTGTTCGATCCCTCTGGAGCTAATGGTGTCCAGTAGCCTAAGAAGCCAATCCATCCTGCACGCAGGTGAGTTCACTTCTTCTCCCCTAAGTCCCTCGTTGCAGTGAGCCTGTTGCCAGCAGGACTCACTGAAAATAAAAAACCTAATAACTTTTTCTAAGCAGCTCTTTAGGAGAGCCACCTAGATTGCACCCTGCTCGGACGGGCACAAAAACCTAACTGAGGCTTGGAGGAGGGTCATAGGGGGAGGAGCCAGTGCACACCACCTAGTCCTAAAGCTTTTATTTTTGTGCCCTGTCTCCTGAGGATCCGCTAATCCCCATGGTCCTGACGGAGTCACAGCATCCACTAGGACGTCAGAGAAAAAGAGGCGCAATGAGGAAGCTTTGTGACTAAGATAAGCGACCCAAGTGGCCAACACAAACACCTGGCCCATCTAGGAGTGGCACTGCAGTGTCACGCAGGATGGCCCTTCAAAAAAATACTCTCCAAACAGCCCATGACGCAAAGAAAAATGAAAGAAAAAAGAGGTGCAAGATGGAATTGTCCTTGGGCCCTCCCATCCACCCTTATGTTGTATAAACAGGACATGCACACTTTAACGAACCCATCATTTCAGCGACAGGGTCTGCCACACGACTGTGACTGAAATTACTGGTTGGTTTGGGCCCCCACCAAAAAAGAAGCAATCAATCTCTCCTTGCACAAACTGGCTCTACAGAGGCAAGATGTCCACCTCATCATCATCGTCCGATTAATCACCCCTTTCACTGTGTACATCCCCCTCCTCACAGATTATGAATTCATCCCCACTGGAATCCACCATCTCAGGTCCCCGTGTACTTTCTGGAGGCAATTGCTGCTGGTGAATGTCTCCACGGAGGAATTGATTATAATTCATTTTAATGAACATCATCTTCTCCACATTTTCTGGAAGTAACCTCGTACGCCGATTGCTGACAAGGTGAGCGGCGGCACTAAACACTCTTTCGGAGTACACACTGGAGGGAGGGCAACTTAGGTAGAATAAAGCCAGTTTCTGCAAGGGCCTCCAAATTGCCTCTTTTTCCTGCCAGTATACGTACGGACTGTCTGACGTGCCTACTTGGATGCGGTCACTCATATAATCCTCCACCATTCTTTCAATGGTGAGAGAATCATATGCAGTGACAGTAGACGACATGTCAGTAATCGTTGGCAGGTCCTTCAGTCCGGACCAGATGTCAGCACTCGCTCCAGACTGCCCTGCATCACCGCCAGCGGGTGGGCTCGGAATTCGTAGCCTTTTCCTCGCACCCCCAGTTGCGGGAAAATGTGAAGGAGGAGATGTTGACGGGTCACGTTCCGCTTGACTTGACAATTTTCTCACCAGCAGGTCTTTAAACCTCTGCAGACTTGTGTCTGCCGGAAAGAGAGATACAACGTAGGTTTTAAATCTAGGATCGAGCACGGTGGCCAAAATGTAGTGCTCTGATTTCAACAGATTGACCACCCGTGAATCCTGGTTAAGCGAATGAAGGTCTCCATCCACAAGTCCCACATGCCTAGCGGAATCGCTCTGTTTTAGCTCCTCCTTCAATGTCTCCAGCTTCTTCTGCAAAAGCCTGATGAGGGGAATGACCTGACGCAGGCTGGCAGTGTCTGAACTGACTTCACGTGTGGCAAGTTCAAAAGGTTGCAGAACCTTGCACAACGTTGAAATCATTCTCCACTGCGCTTGAGTCAGGTGCATTCCACCTCCTTTGCCTATATCGTGGCCAGATGTATAGGCTTGAATGGCCTTTTGCTGCTCCTCCATCCTCTGAAGCATATAGAGGGTTGAATTCCACCTCGTTACCACCTCTTGCTTCAGATGATGGCAGGGCAGGTTCAGGTGTTTTTGGTGGTGCTCCAGTCTTCTGTACGCGGTGCCTGTACGCCGAAAGTGGCCCGCAATTCTTCTGGCCACCGACAGCATCTCTTGCACGCCCCTGTCGTTTTTTAAATAATTCTGCACCACCAAATTCAAGGTATGTGCAAAACATGGGACGTGCTGGAATTTGCCCAGATGTAATGCACGCACAATATTGCTGGCGTTGTCCGATGCCACAAATCCCCAGGAGAGTCCAATTGGGGTAAGCCATTCTGCGATGATCTTCCTCAGTTGCTGTAAGAGGTTTTCAGCTGTGTGCGTATTCTGGAAAGCGGTGATACAAAGCGTAGCCTGCCTAGGAACGAGTTGGCGTTTGCGAGATGCTGCTACTGGTGCCGCCGCTGCTGTTCTTGCAGCGGGAGGCAATACATCTACCCAGTGGGCTGTCACAGTCATGTAGTCCTGAGTCTGCCCTGCTCCACTTGTCCACATGTCCGTGGTTAAGTGGACATTGGGTACAACTGCATTTTTTAGGACACTGGTGACTCTTTTTCTGAGGTCTGTGTACATTTTCGGTATCGCCTGCCTAGAGAAATGGAACCTAGATGGTATTTGGTACCGGGGACACAGTACCTCAATCAAGTCTATAGTTGGCTCTGAAGTAACGATGGATACCGGAACCACGTTTCTCACCGCCCAGGCTGCCAAGGCCTCAGTTATCCGCTTTGCAGCAGGATGACTGCTGTGATATTTCATCTTCCTCGCAAAGGACTGTTGGACAGTCAGTTGCTTACTGGAAGTAGTACAAGTGGTCTTCCGACTTCCCCTCTGGGATGCCGATCGACACCCAGCAGCAACAACAGTAGCGCCAGCAGCAGTAGGCGTTACACTCAAGGATGCATCGGAGGAATCCCAGGCAGGAGAGGACTCGTCAGACTTGCCAGTGACATGGCCTGCAGGACTATTGGCTTTCCTGGGTAAGGAGGAAATTGACACTGAGGGAGTTGGTGGTGTGGTTTGCGGGAGCTTGGTTACAAGAGGAAGGGATTTACTGGTCAGTGGACTGCTTCCGCTGTCGCCCAAAGTTTTTGAACTTGTCACTGACTTATGATGAATGCGCTGCAGGTGACGTATAAGGGAGGATGTTCCGAGGTGGTTAACGTCCTTACCCCTACTTATTACAGCTTGACAAAGGCAACACACGGCTTGACACCTGTTGTCCGCATTTGTGTTGAAATAATTCCACACGTAGAGCTGATTTTTTTTGTATTTTGACCAGGCATGTCAATGGCCATATTCCTCCCACGGACAACAGGTGTCTCCCCGGGTGCCTGACTTAAACAAACCACCTCACCATCAGAATCCTCCTTGTCAATTTCCTCCCCAGCGCCAGCAACACCCATATCCTCATCCTGGTGTACTTCAACACTGACATCTTAAATTTGACTATCAGGAACTGGACTGCGGGTGCTCCTTCCAGCACTTGCAGGGGGCATGCAAATGGTGGAAGGCGCAAGCTCTTCCCGTCCAGTGTTGGGAAGGTCAGGCATCGCAACCGACACAATTGGGGATTTGTGATTTCGAAGAACGCACAGTTCTTTGCTGTGCTTTTGCCAGCTTAAGTCTTTTCTTTTTTCTAGCAAGAGGATGAGTGCTTCCATCCTCATGTGAAGCTGAACCACTAGCCATGAACATAGGCCAGGACCTCAGCCGTTCCTTGCCACTCCGTGTCGTAAATGGCATATTGGCAAGTTTACGCTTCTCCTCAGACGCTTTTAATTTTGATTTTTGGGTCATTTTACTGATCTTTTGTGTTTTGGATTTTACATGCTCTGTACTATGACATTGGGCATCGGCCTTGGCAGACGACGTTGATGGCATTTCATCATCTCGGCCATGACTAGTGGCAGTAGCTTCAGCACGAGGTGGAAGTGGATCTTGATCTTTCCCTATTTTTTTAACCTCCACATTTTTGTTCTCCATATTTTAATGCGCACAACTAAAAGGCACCACAGGTATAAAATGTAGTTGGATGGATACTATAGTATACTTATGGACGACGAGTGACGACACAGAGGTAGGTACAGCAGTGGCCTACCATACTGCTATATACAGTATAATGGACCTGGTGGACACTGTCAGCAGACTGCGTTTATAGTATAAAAAAAAAGACACCACAGGTATACAATGTAGTTGGATGGATACTATAGTATACTTATGGACGACGAGTGACGACACAGAGGTAGGTACAGCAGTGGCCTACCGTACTGCTATATACAGTATAATGGACCTGGTGGACACTGTCAGCAGACTGCGTTTATAGTATAAAAAAAAAGACACCACAGGTATACAATGTAGATGGATGGATACTATAGTATACTTATGGACGACGAGTGACGACACAGAGGTAGGTACAGCAGTGGCCTACCGTACTGCTATATACAGTATAATGGACCTGGTGGACACTGTCAGCAGACTGCGTTTATAGTATAAAAAAAAAAAGACACCACAGGTATACAATGTAGATGGATGGATACTATAGTATACTTATGGACGACGAGTGACGACACAGAGGTAGGTACAGCAGTGGCCTACCGTACTGCTATATACAGTATAATGGACCTGGTGGACACTGTCAGCAGACTGCGTTTATAGTATAAAAAAAAGACACCACAGGTATACAATGTAGATGGATGGATACTATAGTATACTTATGGACGACGAGTGACGACACAGAGGTAGGTACAGCAGTGGCCTACCGTACTGCTATATACAGTATAATGGACCTGGTGGACACTGTCAGCAGACTGCGTTTATAGTATTAAAAAAAAAAGACACCACAGGTATACAATGTAGTTGGATGGATACTATAGTATACTTATGGATGATGAGTGACGACACAGAGGTAGGTACAGCAGTGGCCTACCATACTGCTATTTACAGTATAATGGACCTGGTGGACACTGTCAGCAGACTGCGTTTATAGTATAACAAAAAAGACACCACAGGTATACAATGTAGATGGATGGATACTATAGTATACTTATGGACGACGAGTGACGACACAGAGGTAGGTACAGCAGTGGCCTACCGTACTGCTATATACAGTATAATGGACCTGGTGGACACTGTCAGCAGACTGCGTTTATAGTATAAAAAAAAGACACCACAGGTATACAATGTAGATGGATGGATACTATAGTATACTTATGGATGACGAGTGACGACACAGAGGTAGGTACAGCAGTGGCCTACCGTACTGCTATATACAGTATAATGGACCTGGTGGACACTGTCAGCAGACTGCATTTATAGTATAAAAAAAAAGACACCACAGGTATACAATGTAGATGGATGGATACTATAGTATACTTATGGATGACGAGTGACGACACAGAGGTAGGTACAGCAGTGGCCTACCGTACTGCTATATACAGTATAATGGACCTAGTGGACACTGTCAGCAGACTGCGTTTATAGTATAAAAAAAAAAGACACCACAGGTATACAATGTAGATGGATGGATACTATAGTATACTTATGGACGACGAGTGACGACACAGAGGTAGGTACAGCAGTGGCCTACCGTACTGCTATATACAGTATAATGGACCTGGTGGACACTGTCAGCAGACTGCGTTTATAGTATAAAAAAAAGACACCACAGGTATACAATGTAGATGGATGGATACTATAGTATACTTATGGACGACGAGTGACGACACAGAGGTAGGTACAGCAGTGGCCTACCGTACTGCTATATACAGTATAATGGACCTGGTGGACACTGTCAGCAGACTGCGTTTATAGTATAAAAAAAAAAAGACACCACAGGTATACAATGTAGTTGGATGGATACTATAGTATACTTATGGATGACGAGTGACGACACAGAGGTAGGTACAGCAGTGGCCTACCGTACTGCTATATATAGTATAATGGACCTGGTGGACACTGTCAGCAGACTGCGTTTATAGTATAAAAAAAAGACACCACAGGTATACAATGTAGATGGATGGATACTATAGTATACTTATGGACGACGAGTGACGACACAGAGGTAGGTACAGCAGTGGCCTACCGTACTGCTATATACAGTATAATGGACCTGGTGGACACTGTCAGCAGACTGCGTTTATAGTATAAAAAAAAAAAGACACCACAGGTATACAATGTAGTTGGATGGATACTATAGTATACTTATGGATGACGAGTGACGACACAGAGGTAGGTACAGCAGTGGCCTACCGTACTGCTATATATAGTATAATGGACCTGGTGGACACTGTCAGCAGACTGCATTTATAGTATAAAAAAAAAGACACCACAGGTATACAATGTAGATGGATGGATACTATAGTATACTTATGGATGACGAGTGACGACACAGAGGTAGGTACAGCAGTGGCCTACCGTACTGCTATATACAGTATAATGGACCTAGTGGACACTGTCAGCAGACTGCGTTTATAGTATAAAAAAAAAAGACACCACAGGTATACAATGTAGATGGATGGATACTATAGTATACTTATGGTCGACAAGTGACGACACAGAGGTAGGTACAGCAGTGGCCTACCGTACTGCTATATACAGTATAATGGACCTGGTGGACACTGTCAGCAGACTGTGTTTATAGTATAAAAAAAAAGACACCACAGGTATACAATGTAGTTGGATGGATACTATAGTATACTTATGGACGACGAGTGACGACACAGAGGTAGGTACAGCAGTGGCCTACCGTACTGCTATATACAGTATAATGGACCTGGTGGACACTGTCAGCAGACTGCGTTTATAGTATAAAAAAAAAACACCACAGGTATACAATATAGATGGATGGATACTATAGTATACTTATGGACGACGAGTGACGACACAGAGGTAGGTACAGCAGTGGCCTACCGTACTGCTATATACAGTATAATGGACCTGGTGGACACTGTCAGCAGACTGCGTTTATAGTATAAAAAAAAAGACACCACAGGTATACAATGTAGATGGATGGATACTATAGTATACTTATGGACGACGAGTGACGACACAGAGGTAGGTACAGCAGTGGCCTACCGTACTGCTATATACAGTATAATGGACCTGGTGGACACTGTCAGCAGACTGCGTTTATAGTATAAAAAAAAAAGACACCACAGGTATACAATGTAGTTGGATGGATACTATAGTATACTTATGGATGACGAGTGACGACACAGAGGTAGGTACAGCAGTGGCCTACCGTACTGCTATATACAGTATAATGGACCTGGTGGACACTGTCAGCAGACTGCGTTTATAGTATAAAAAAAAAGACACCACAGGTATACAATGTAGTTGGATGGATACTATAGTATACTTATGGATGATGAGTGACGACACAGAGGTAGGTACAGCAGTGGCCTACCATACTGCTATATACAGTATAATGGACCTGGTGGACACTGTCAGCAGACTGCGTTTATAGTATAAAAAAAAAGACACCACAGGTATACAATGTAGATGGATGGATACTATAGTATACTTATGGACGACGAGTGACGACACAGAGGTAGGTACAGCAGTGGCCTACCGTACTGCTATATACAGTATAATGGACCTGGTGGACACTGTCAGCAGACTGCGTTTATAGTATAAAAAAAAGACACCACAGGTATACAATGTAGATGGATGGATACTATAGTATACTTATGGACGACGAGTGACGACACAGAGGTAGGTACAGCAGTGGCCTACCGTACTGCTATATACAGTATAATGGACCTGGTGGACACTGTCAGCAGACTGCATTTATAGTATAAAAAAAAAGACACCACAGGTATACAATGTAGATGGATGGATACTATAGTATACTTATGGATGACGAGTGACGACACAGAGGTAGGTACAGCAGTGGCCTACCGTACTGCTATATACAGTATAATGGACCTAGTGGACACTGTCAGCAGACTGCGTTTATAGTTAAAAAAAAAAAGACACCACAGGTATACAATGTAGATGGATGGATACTATAGTATACTTATGGACGATGAGTGACGACACAGAGGTAGGTACAGCAGTGGCCTACCGTACTGCTATATACAGTATAATGGACCTGGTGGACACTGTCAGCAGACTGCATTTATAGTATAAAAAAAAGACACCACAGGTATACAATGTAGATGGATGGATACTATAGTATACTTATGGATGACGAGTGACGACACAGAGGTAGGTACAGCAGTGGCCTACCGTACTGCTATATACAGTATAATGGACCTAGTGGACACTGTCAGCAGACTGCGTTTATAGTATAAAAAAAAAAGACACCACAGGTATACAATGTAGATGGATGGATACTATAGTATACTTATGGACGACGAGTGACGACACAGAGGTAGGTACAGCAGTGGCCTACCGTACTGCTATATACAGTATAATGGACCTGGTGGACACTGTCAGCAGACTGCGTTTATAGTATAAAAAAAAGACACCACAGGTATACAATGTAGATGGATGGATACTATAGTATACTTATGGACGACGAGTGACGACACAGAGGTAGGTACAGCAGTGGCCTACCGTACTGCTATATACAGTATAATGGACCTGGTGGACACTGTCAGCAGACTGCGTTTATAGTATAAAAAAAAAAAGACACCACAGGTATACAATGTAGTTGGATGGATACTATAGTATACTTATGGATGACGAGTGACGACACAGAGGTAGGTACAGCAGTGGCCTACCGTACTGCTATATATAGTATAATGGACCTGGTGGACACTGTCAGCAGACTGCATTTATAGTATAAAAAAAAAGACACCACAGGTATACAATGTAGATGGATGGATACTATAGTATACTTATGGATGACGAGTGACGACACAGAGGTAGGTACAGCAGTGGCCTACCGTACTGCTATATACAGTATAATGGACCTAGTGGACACTGTCAGCAGACTGCGTTTATAGTATAAAAAAAAAGACACCACAGGTATACAATGTAGATGGATGGATACTATAGTATACTTATGGTCGACAAGTGACGACACAGAGGTAGGTACAGCAGTGGCCTACCGTACTGCTATATACAGTATAATGGACCTGGTGGACACTGTCAGCAGACTGTGTTTATAGTATAAAAAAAAAGACACCACAGGTATACAATGTAGTTGGATGGATACTATAGTATACTTATGGACGACGAGTGACGACACAGAGGTAGGTACAGCAGTGGCCTACCGTACTGCTATATACAGTATAATGGACCTGGTGGACACTGTCAGCAGACTGCGTTTATAGTATAAAAAAAAACACCACAGGTATACAATGTAGATGGATGGATACTATAGTATACTTATGGACGACGAGTGACGACACAGAGGTAGGTACAGCAGTGGCCTACCGTACTGCTATATACAGTATAATGGACCTGGTGGACACTGTCAGCAGACTGCGTTTATAGTATAAAAAAAAAGACACCACAGGTATACAATGTAGATGGATGGATACTATAGTATACTTATGGACGACGAGTGACGACACAGAGGTAGGTACAGCAGTGGCCTACCGTACTGCTATATACAGTATAATGGACCTGGTGGACACTGTCAGCAGACTGCATTTATAGTATAAAAAAAAAGACACCACAGGTATACAATGTAGATGGATGGATACTATAGTATACTTATGGATGACGAGTGACGACACAGAGGTAGGTACAGCAGTGGCCTACCGTACTGCTATATACAGTATAATGGACCTAGTGGACACTGTCAGCAGACTGCGTTTATAGTATAAAAAAAAAAGACACCACAGGTATACAATGTAGATGGATGGATACTATAGTATACTTATGGACGACGAGTGACGACACAGAGGTAGGTACAGCAGTGGCCTACCGTACTGCTATATACAGTATAATGGACCTGGTGGACACTGTCAGCAGACTGCATTTATAGTATAAAAAAAAGACACCACAGGTATACAATGTAGATGGATGGATACTATAGTATACTTATGGATGACGAGTGACGACACAGAGGTAGGTACAGCAGTGGCCTACCGTACTGCTATATACAGTATAATGGACCTAGTGGACACTGTCAGCAGACTGCGTTTATAGTATAAAAAAAAAAGACACCACAGGTATACAATGTAGATGGATGGATACTATAGTATACTTATGGACGACGAGTGACGACACAGAGGTAGGTACAGCAGTGGCCTACCGTACTGCTATATACAGTATAATGGACCTGGTGGACACTGTCAGCAGACTGCGTTTATAGTATAAAAAAAAGACACCACAGGTATACAATGTAGATGGATGGATACTATAGTATACTTATGGACGACGAGTGACGACACAGAGGTAGGTACAGCAGTGGCCTACCGTACTGCTATATACAGTATAATGGACCTGGTGGACACTGTCAGCAGACTGCGTTTATAGTATAAAAAAAAAAAGACACCACAGGTATACAATGTAGTTGGATGGATACTATAGTATACTTATGGATGACGAGTGACGACACAGAGGTAGGTACAGCAGTGGCCTACCGTACTGCTATATATAGTATAATGGACCTGGTGGACACTGTCAGCAGACTGCATTTATAGTATAAAAAAAAAGACACCACAGGTATACAATGTAGATGGATGGATACTATAGTATACTTATGGATGACGAGTGACGACACAGAGGTAGGTACAGCAGTGGCCTACCGTACTGCTATATACAGTATAATGGACCTAGTGGACACTGTCAGCAGACTGCGTTTATAGTATAAAAAAAAAGACACCACAGGTATACAATGTAGATGGATGGATACTATAGTATACTTATGGTCGACAAGTGACGACACAGAGGTAGGTACAGCAGTGGCCTACCGTACTGCTATATACAGTATAATGGACCTGGTGGACACTGTCAGCAGACTGTGTTTATAGTATAAAAAAAAAGACACCACAGGTATACAATGTAGTTGGATGGATACTATAGTATACTTATGGACGACGAGTGACGACACAGAGGTAGGTACAGCAGTGGCCTACCGTACTGCTATATACAGTATAATGGACCTGGTGGACACTGTCAGCAGACTGCGTTTATAGTATAAAAAAAAACACCACAGGTATACAATGTAGATGGATGGATACTATAGTATACTTATGGACGACGAGTGACGACACAGAGGTAGGTACAGCAGTGGCCTACCGTACTGCTATATACAGTATAATGGACCTGGTGGACACTGTCAGCAGACTGCGTTTATAGTATAAAAAAAAAGACACCACAGGTATACAATGTAGATGGATGGATACTATAGTATACTTATGGACGACGAGTGACGACACAGAGGTAGGTACAGCAGTGGCCTACCGTACTGCTATATACAGTATAATGGACCTGGTGGACACTGTCAGCAGACTGCGTTTATAGTATAAAAAAAAAGACACCACAGGTATACAATGTAGTTGGATGGATACTATAGTATACTTATGGATGACGAGTGACGACACAGAGGTAGGTACAGCAGTGGCCTACCGTACTGCTATATACAGTATAATGGACCTGGTGGACACTGTCAGCAGACTGCGTTTATAGTATAAAAAAAAAGACACCACAGGTATACAATGTAGATGGATGGATACTATAGTATACTTATGGACGACGAGTGACGACACAGAGGTAGGTACAGCGGTGGCCTACCGTACTGCTATATACAGTATAATGGACCTGGTGGACACTGTCAGCAGACTGCGTTTATAGTATAAAAAAAAAGACACCACAGGTATACAATGTAGTTGGATGGATACTATAGTATACTTATGGATGATGAGTGACGACACAGAGGTAGGTACAGCAGTGGCCTACCATACTGCTATATACAGTATAATGGACCTGGTGGACACTGTCAGCAGACTGCGTTTATAGTATAAAAAAAAAGACACCACAGGTATACAATGTAGATGGATGGATACTATAGTATACTTATGGACGACGAGTGACGACACAGAGGTAGGTACAGCAGTGGCCTACCGTACTGCTATATACAGTATAATGGACCTGGTGGACACTGTCAGCAGACTGCGTTTATAGTATAAAAAAAAGACACCACAGGTATACAATGTAGATGGATGGATACTATAGTATACTTATGGACGACGAGTGACGACACAGAGGTAGGTACAGCAGTGGCCTACCGTACTGCTATATACAGTATAATGGACCTGGTGGACACTGTCAGCAGACTGCATTTATAGTATAAAAAAAAAGACACCACAGGTATACAATGTAGATGGATGGATACTATAGTATACTTATGGATGACGAGTGACGACACAGAGGTAGGTACAGCAGTGGCCTACCGTACTGCTATATACAGTATAATGGACCTAGTGGACAATGTCAGCAGACTGCGTTTATAGTATAAAAAAAAAAAGACACCACAGGTATACAATGTAGATGGATGGATACTATAGTATACTTATGGACGACGAGTGACGACACAGAGGTAGGTACAGCAGTGGCCTACCGTACTGCTATATACAGTATAATGGACCTGGTGGACACTGTCAGCAGACTGCGTTTATAGTATAAAAAAAAGACACCACAGGTATACAATGTAGATGGATGGATACTATAGTATACTTATGGACGACGAGTGACGACACAGAGGTAGGTACAGCAGTGGCCTACCGTACTGCTATATACAGTATAATGGACCTGGTGGACACTGTCAGCAGACTGCGTTTATAGTATAAAAAAAAAAAGACACCACAGGTATACAATGTAGTTGGATGGATACTATAGTATACTTATGGATGACGAGTGACGACACAGAGGTAGGTACAGCAGTGGCCTACCGTACTGCTATATATAGTATAATGGACCTGGTGGACACTGTCAGCAGACTGCGTTTATAGTATAAAAAAAAGACACCACAGGTATACAATGTAGATGGATGGATACTATAGTATACTTATGGACGACGAGTGACGACACAGAGGTAGGTACAGCAGTGGCCTACCGTACTGCTATATACAGTATAATGGACCTGGTGGACACTGTCAGCAGACTGCGTTTATAGTATAAAAAAAAGACACCACAGGTATACAATGTAGATGGATGGATACTATAGTATACTTATGGACGACGAGTGACGACACAGAGGTAGGTACAGCAGTGGCCTACCGTACTGCTATATACAGTATAATGGACCTGGTGGACACTGTCAGCAGACTGCATTTATAGTATAAAAAAAAAGACACCACAGGTATACAATGTAGATGGATGGATACTATAGTATACTTATGGATGACGAGTGACGACACAGAGGTAGGTACAGCAGTGGCCTACCGTACTGCTATATACAGTATAATGGACCTAGTGGACACTGTCAGCAGACTGCGTTTATAGTATAAAAAAAAGACACCACAGGTATACAATGTAGATGGATGGATACTATAGTATACTTATGGACGACGAGTGACGACACAGAGGTAGGTACAGCAGTGGCCTACCGTACTGCTATATACAGTATGATGGACCTGGTGGACACTGTCAGCAGACTGCGTTTATAGTATAAAAAAAAGACACCACAGGTATACAATGTAGATGGATGGATACTATAGTATACTTATGGACGACGAGTGACGACACAGAGGTAGGTACAGCAGTGGCCTACCGTACTGCTATATACAGTATAATGGACCTGGTGGACACTGTCAGCAGACTGCGTTTATAGTATAAAAAAAAAAAGACACCACAGGTATACAATGTAGTTGGATGGATACTATAGTATACTTATGGATGACGAGTGACGACACAGAGGTAGGTACAGCAGTGGCCTACCGTACTGCTATATATAGTATAATGGACCTGGTGGACACTGTCAGCAGACTGCGTTTATAGTATAAAAAAAAGACACCACAGGTATACAATGTAGATGGATGGATACTATAGTATACTTATGGACGACGAGTGACGACACAGAGGTAGGTACAGCAGTGGCCTACCGTACTGCTATATACAGTATAATGGACCTGGTGGACACTGTCAGCAGACTGCGTTTATAGTATAAAAAAAAGACACCACAGGTATACAATGTAGATGGATGGATACTATAGTATACTTATGGACGACGAGTGACGACACAGAGGTAGGTACAGCAGTGGCCTACCGTACTGCTATATACAGTATAATGGACCTGGTGGACACTGTCAGCAGACTGCATTTATAGTATAAAAAAAAAGACACCACAGGTATACAATGTAGATGGATGGATACTATAGTATACTTATGGATGACGAGTGACGACACAGAGGTAGGTACAGCAGTGGCCTACCGTACTGCTATATACAGTATAATGGACCTAGTGGACACTGTCAGCAGACTGCGTTTATAGTATTAAAAAAAAAGACACCACAGGTATACAATGTAGATGGATGGATACTATAGTATACTTATGGACGACAAGTGACGACACAGAGGTAGGTACAGCAGTGGCCTACCGTACTGCTATATACAGTATAATGGACCTGGTGGACACTGTCAGCAGACTGTGTTTATAGTATAAAAAAAAAGACACCACAGGTATACAATGTAGTTGGATGGATACTATAGTATACTTATGGACGACGAGTGACGACACAGAGGTAGGTACAGCAGTGGCCTACCGTACTGCTATATACAGTATAATGGACCTGGTGGACACTGTCAGCAGACTGCGTTTATAGTATAAAAAAAAAACACCACAGGTATACAATGTAGATGGATGGATACTATAGTATACTTATGGACGACGAGTGACGACACAGAGGTAGGTACAGCAGTGGCCTACCGTACTGCTATATACAGTATAATGGACCTGGTGGACACTGTCAGCAGACTGCGTTTATAGTATAAAAAAAAAGACACCACAGGTATACAATGTAGATGGATGGATACTATAGTATACTTATGGACGACGAGTGACGACACAGAGGTAGGTACAGCAGTGGCCTACCGTACTGCTATATACAGTATAATGGACCTGGTGGACACTGTCAGCAGACTGCGTTTATAGTATAAAAAAAAAAGACACCACAGGTATACAATGTAGTTGGATGGATACTATAGTATACTTATGGATGACGAGTGACGACACAGAGGTAGGTACAGCAGTGGCCTACCGTACTGCTATATACAGTATAATGGACCTGGTGGACACTGTCAGCAGACTGCGTTTATAGTATAAAAAAAAAGACACCACAGGTATACAATGTAGATGGATGGATACTATAGTATACTTATGGACGACGAGTGACGACACAGAGGTAGGTACAGCAGTGGCCTACCGTACTGCTATATACAGTATAATGGACCTGGTGGACACTGTCAGCAGACTGCGTTTATAGTATAAAAAAAAGACACCACAGGTATACAATGTAGATGGATGGATACTATAGTATACTTATGGACGACGAGTGACGACACAGAGGTAGGTACAGCAGTGGCCTACCGTACTGCTATATACAGTATAATGGACCTGGTGGACACTGTTAGCAGACTGCATTTATAGTATAAAAAAAAAGACACCACAGGTATACAAAGTAGATGGATGGATACTATAGTATACTTATGGACGACGAGTGACGACACAGAGGTAGGAACAGCAGTGGCCTACCGTACTGCTATATACAGTATAATGGACCTGGTGGACACTGTCAGCAGACTGCATTTATAGTATAAAAAAAAAGACACCACAGGTATACAATGTAGTTGGATGGATACTATAGTATACTTATGGACGACGAGTGACGACACAGAGGTAGGTATAGCAGTGGCCTACCGTACTGCTATATACAGTATAATGGACCTGGTGGACACTGTCAGCAGACTGTGTTTATAGTATAAAAAAAAGACACCACAGGTATACAATGTAGTTGGATGGATACTATAGTATACTTATGGACGACGAGTGACGACACAGAGGTAGGTACAGCAGTGGCCTACCGTACTGCTATATACAGTATAATGGACCTGGTGGACACTGTCAGCAGACTGCGTTTATAGTATAAAAAAAAAGACCACAGGTATACAATGTAGATGGATGGATACTATAGTATACTTATGGATGACGAGTGACGACACAAAGGTAGGTACAGCAGTGGCCTACCGTACTGCTATATACAGTATAATGGACCTAGTGGACACTGTCAGCAGACTGCGTTTATAGTATAAAAAAAAAGACACCACAGGTATACAATGTAGATGGATGGATACTATAGTATACTTATGGACGACGAGTGACGACACAGAAGTAGGTACAGCAGTGGCCTACCGTACTGCTATATACAGTATAATGGACCTGGTGGACACTGTCAGCAGACTGCGTTTATAGTATAAAAAAAAAGACACCACAGGTATACAATGTAGATGGATGGATACTATAGTATACTTATGGATGACGAGTGACGACACAGAGGTAGGTACAGCAGTGGCCTACCATACTGCTATATACAGTATAATGGACCTGGTGGACACTGTCAGCAGACTGCATTTATAGTATAAAAAAAAAAGACACCACAGGTATACAATGTAGTTGGATGGATACTATAGTATACTTATGGACGACGAGTGACGACACAGAGGTAGGTACAGCAGTGGCCTACCGTACTGCTATATACAGTATAATGGACCTGGTGGACACTGTCAGCAGACTGCGTTTATAGTATAAAAAAAAGACACCACAGGTATACAATGTAGATGGATGGATACTATAGTATACTTATGGACGACGAGTGAAGACACAGAGGTAGGTACAGCAGTGGCCTACCGTACTGCTATATACAGTATAATGGACCTGGTGGACACTGTCAGCAGACTGCATTTATAGTATAAAAAAAAAGACACCACAGGTATACAATGTAGATGGATGGATACTATAGTATACTTATGGATGACGAGTGACGACACAGAGGTAGGTACAGCAGTGGCCTACCGTACTGCTATATACAGTATAATGGACCTAGTGGACACTGTCAGCAGACTGCGTTTATAGTATAAAAAAAAAAGACACCACAGGTATACAATGTAGATGGATGGATACTATAGTATACTTATGGACGACGAGTGACGACACAGAGGTAGGTACAGCAGTGGCCTACCGTACTGCTATATACAGTATAATGGACCTGGTGGACACTGTCAGCAGACTGCGTTTATAGTATAAAAAAAAAAAGACACCACAGGTATACAATGTAGTTGGATGGATACTATAGTATACTTATGGATGACGAGTGACGACACAGAGGTAGGTACAGCAGTGGCCTACCGTACTGCTATATACAGTATAATGGACCTGGTGGACACTGTCAGCAGACTGCGTTTATAGTATAAAAAAAAGACACCACAGGTATACAATGTAGATGGATGGATACTATAGTATACTTATGGACGACGAGTGACGACACAGAGGTAGGTACAGCAGTGGCCTACCGTACTGCTATATACAGTATAATGGACCTGGTGGACACTGTCAGCAGACTGCGTTTATAGTATAAAAAAAAGACACCACAGGTATACAATGTAGATGGATGGATACTATAGTATACTTATGGACGACGAGTGACGACACAGAGGTAGGTACAGCAGTGGCCTACCGTACTGCTATATACAGTATAATGGACCTGGTGGACACTGTCAGCAGACTGCATTTATAGTATAAAAAAAAAGACACCACAGGTATACAATGTAGATGGATGGATACTATAGTATACTTATGGATGACGAGTGACGACACAGAGGTAGGTACAGCAGTGGCCTACCGTACTGCTATATACAGTATAATGGACCTAGTGGACACTGTCAGCAGACTGCGTTTATAGTATAAAAAAAAAGACACCACAGGTATACAATGTAGATGGATGGATACTATAGTATACTTATGGTCGACAAGTGACGACACAGAGGTAGGTACAGCAGTGGCCTACCGTACTGCTATATACAGTATAATGGACCTGGTGGACACTGTCAGCAGACTGTGTTTATAGTATAAAAAAAAAGACACCACAGGTATACAATGTAGTTGGATGGATACTATAGTATACTTATGGACGACGAGTGACGACACAGAGGTAGTTACAGCAGTGGCCTACCGTACTGCTATATACAGTATAATGGACCTGGTGGACACTGTCAGCAGACTGCGTTTATAGTATAAAAAAAAACACCACAGGTATACAATGTAGATGGATGGATACTATAGTATACTTATGGACGACGAGTGACGACACAGAGGTAGGTACAGCAGTGGCCTACCGTACTGCTATATACAGTATAATGGACCTGGTGGACACTGTCAGCAGACTGCGTTTATAGTATAAAAAAAAGACACCACAGGTATACAATGTAGATGGATGGATACTATAGTATACTTATGGACGACGAGTGACGACACAGAGGTAGGTACAGCAGTGGCCTACCGTACTGCTATATACAGTATAATGGACCTGGTGGACACTGTCAGCAGACTGCGTTTATAGTATAAAAAAAAAAGACACCACAGGTATACAATGTAGTTGGATGGATACTATAGTATACTTATGGATGACGAGTGACGACACAGAGGTAGGTACAGCAGTGGCCTACCGTACTGCTATATACAGTAATATGGACCTGGTGGACACTGTCAGCAGACTGCGTTTATAGTATAAAAAAAAAGACACCACAGGTATACAATGTAGTTGGATGGATACTATAGTATACTTATGGATGATGAGTGACGACACAGAGGTAGGTACAGCAGTGGCCTACCATACTGCTATATACAGTATAATGGACCTGGTGGACACTGTCAGCAGACTGCGTTTATAGTATAAAAAAAAGACACCACAGGTATACAATGTAGATGGATGGATACTATAGTATACTTATGGACGACGAGTGACGACACAGAGGTAGGTACAGCAGTGGCCTACCGTACTGCTATATACAGTATAATGGACCTGGTGGACACTGTCAGCAGACTGCGTTTATAGTATAAAAAAAAGACACCACAGGTATACAATGTAGATGGATGGATACTATAGTATACTTATGGACGACGAGTGACGACACAGAGGTAGGTACAGCAGTGGCCTACCGTACTGCTATATACAGTATAATGGACCTGGTGGACACTGTCAGCAGACTGCATTTATAGTATAAAAAAAAAGACACCACAGGTATACAATGTAGATGGATGGATACTATAGTATACTTATGGATGACGAGTGACGACACAGAGGTAGGTACAGCAGTGGCCTACCGTACTGCTATATACAGTATAATGGACCTAGTGGACACTGTCAGCAGACTGCGTTTATAGTATAAAAAAAAAAGACACCACAGGTATACAATGTAGATGGATGGATACTATAGTATACTTATGGACGACAAGTGACGACACAGAGGTAGGTACAGCAGTGGCCTACCGTACTGCTATATACAGTATAATGGACCTGGTGGACACTGTCAGCAGACTGCATTTATAGTATAAAAAAAAAGACACCACAGGTATACAATGTAGATGGATGGATACTATAGTATACTTATGGATGACGAGTGACGACACAGAGGTAGGTACAGCAGTGGCCTCCCGTACTGCTATATACAGTATAATGGACCTAGTGGACACTGTCAGCAGACTGCGTTTATAGTATAAAAAAAAAAGACACCACAGGTATACAATGTAGATGGATGGATACTATAGTATACTTATGGACGACGAGTGACGACACAGAGGTAGGTACAGCAGTGGCCTACCGTACTGCTATATACAGTATAATGGACCTGGTGGACACTGTCAGCAGACTGCGTTTATAGTGTAAAAAAAAGACACCACAGGTATACAATGTAGATGGATGGATACTATAGTATACTTATGGACGACGAGTGACGACACAGAGGTAGGTACAGCAGTGGCCTACCGTACTGCTATATACAGTATAATGGACCTGGTGGACACTGTCAGCAGACTGCGTTTATAGTATAAAAAAAAAAAGACACCACAGGTATACAATGTAGTTGGATGGATACTATAGTATACTTATGGATGACGAGTGACGACACAGAGGTAGGTACAGCAGTGGCCTACCGTACTGCTATATATAGTATAATGGACCTGGTGGACACTGTCAGCAGACTGCGTTTATAGTATAAAAAAAAGACACCACAGGTATACAATGTAAATGGATGGATACTATAGTATACTTATGGACGACGAGTGACGACACAGAGGTAGGTACAGCAGTGGCCTACCGTACTGCTATATACAGTATAATGGACCTGGTGGACACTGTCAGCAGACTGCGTTTATAGTATAAAAAAAAGACACCACAGGTATACAATGTAGATGGATGGATACTATAGTATACTTATGGACGACGAGTGACGACACAGAGGTAGGTACAGCAGTGGCCTACCGTACTGCTATATACAGTATAATGGACCTGGTGGACACTGTCAGCAGACTGCGTTTATAGTATAAAAAAAAAGACACCACAGGTATACAATGTAGATGGATGGATACTATAGTATACTTATGGACGACGATTGACGACACAGAGGTAGGTACAGCAGTGGCCTACCGTACTGCTATATACAGTATAATGGACCTGGTGGACACTGTCAGCAGACTGCGTTTATAGTATAAAAAAAAAAACACCACAGGTATACAATGTAGATGGATGGATACTATAGTATACTTATGGACGATGAGTGACGACACAGAGGTAGGTACAGCAGTGGCCTACCGTACTGCTATATACAGTATAATGGACCTGGTGGACACTGTCAGCAGACTGCGTTTATAGTATAAAAAAAAGACACCACAGGTATACAATGTAGTTGGATGGATACTATAGTATACTTATGGACGACGAGTGACGAGACAGAGGTAGGTACAGCAGTGGCCTACCGTACTGCTATATACAGTATAATGGACCTGGTGGACACTGTCAGCAGACTGCGTTTATAGTATAAAAAAAAAGACACCACAGGTATACAATGTAGTTGGATGGATACTATAGTATACTTATGGACGACGAGTGACGACACAGAGGTAGGTACAGCAGTGGCCTACCGTACTGCTATATACAGTATAATGGACCTGGTGGACACTGTCAGCAGACTGCGTTTATAGTATAAAAAAAAAGACACCACAGGTATACAATGTAGATGGATGGATACTATAGTAAACTTATGGACGACAAGTGACGACACAGAGGTAGGTACAGCAGTGGCCTACCGTACTGCTATATACAGTATAATGGACCTGGTGGACACTGTCAGCAGACTGCGTTTATAGTATAAAAAAAAGACACCACAGGTATACAATGTAGATGGATGGATACTATAGTATACTTATGGACGACGAGTGACGACACAGAGGTAGGTACAGCAGTGGCCTACCGTACTGCTATATACAGTATAATGGACCTGGTGGACACTGTCAGCAGACTGCATTTATAGTATAAAAAAAAAGACACCACAGGTATACAATGTAGATGGATGGATACTATAGTATACTTATGGATGACGAGTGACGACACAAAGGTAGGTACAGCAGTGGCCTACCGTACTGCTATATACAGTATAATGGACCTAGTGGACACTGTCAGCAGACTGCGTTTATAGTATAAAAAAAAAGACACCACAGGTATACAATGTAGATGGATGGATACTATAGTATACTTATGGACGACGAGTGACGACACAGAAGTAGGTACAGCAGTGGCCTACCGTACTGCTATATACAGTATAATGGACCTGGTGGACACTGTCAGCAGACTGCGTTTATAGTATAAAAAAAAAGACACCACAGGTATACAATGTAGATGGATGGATACTATAGTATACTTATGGATGACGAGTGACGACACAGAGGTAGGTACAGCAGTGGCCTACCATACTGCTATATACAGTATAATGGACCTGGTGGACACTGTCAGCAGACTGCATTTATAGTATAAAAAAAAAAGACACCACAGGTATACAATGTAGTTGGATGGATACTATAGTATACTTATGGACGACGAGTGACGACACAGAGGTAGGTACAGCAGTGGCCTACCGTACTGCTATATACAGTATAATGGACCTGGTGGACACTGTCAGCAGACTGCGTTTATAGTATAAAAAAAAGACACCACAGGTATACAATGTAGATGGATGGATACTATAGTATACTTATGGACGACGAGTGACGACACAGAGGTAGGTACAGCAGTGGCCTACCGTACTGCTATATACAGTATAATGGACCTGGTGGACACTGTCAGCAGACTGCATTTATAGTATAAAAAAAAAGACACCACAGGTATACAATGTAGATGGATGGATACTATAGTATACTTATGGATGACGAGTGACGACACAGAGGTAGGTACAGCAGTGGCCTACCGTACTGCTATATACAGTATAATGGACCTAGTGGACACTGTCAGCAGACTGCGTTTATAGTATAAAAAAAAAAGACACCACAGGTATACAATGTAGATGGATGGATACTATAGTATACTTATGGACGACGAGTGACGACACAGAGGTAGGTACAGCAGTGGCCTACCGTACTGCTATATACAGTATAATGGACCTGGTGGACACTGTCAGCAGACTGCGTTTATAGTATAAAAAAAAAAGACACCACAGGTATACAATGTAGTTGGATGGATACTATAGTATACTTATGGATGACGAGTGACGACACAGAGGTAGGTACAGCAGTGGCCTACCGTACTGCTATATACAGTATAATGGACCTGGTGGACACTGTCAGCAGACTGCGTTTATAGTATAAAAAAAAGACACCACAGGTATACAATGTAGATGGATGGATACTATAGTATACTTATGGACGACGAGTGACGACACAGAGGTAGGTACAGCAGTGGCCTACCGTACTGCTATATACAGTATAATGGACCTGGTGGACACTGTCAGCAGACTGCGTTTATAGTATAAAAAAAAGACACCACAGGTATACAATGTAGATGGATGGATACTATAGTATACTTATGGACGACGAGTGACGACACAGAGGTAGGTACAGCAGTGGCCTACCGTACTGCTATATACAGTATAATGGACCTGGTGGACACTGTCAGCAGACTGCATTTATAGTATAAAAAAAAAGACACCACAGGTATACAATGTAGATGGATGGATACTATAGTATACTTATGGATGACGAGTGACGACACAGAGGTAGGTACAGCAGTGGCCTACCGTACTGCTATATACAGTATAATGGACCTAGTGGACACTGTCAGCAGACTGCGTTTATAGTATAAAAAAAAAGACACCACAGGTATACAATGTAGATGGATGGATACTATAGTATACTTATGGTCGACAAGTGACGACACAGAGGTAGGTACAGCAGTGGCCTACCGTACTGCTATATACAGTATAATGGACCTGGTGGACACTGTCAGCAGACTGTGTTTATAGTATAAAAAAAAAGACACCACAGGTATACAATGTAGTTGGATGGATACTATAGTATACTTATGGACGACGAGTGACGACACAGAGGTAGTTACAGCAGTGGCCTACCGTACTGCTATATACAGTATAATGGACCTGGTGGACACTGTCAGCAGACTGCGTTTATAGTATAAAAAAAAAACACCACAGGTATACAATGTAGATGGATGGATACTATAGTATACTTATGGACGACGAGTGACGACACAGAGGTAGGTACAGCAGTGGCCTACCGTACTGCTATATACAGTATAATGGACCTGGTGGACACTGTCAGCAGACTGCGTTTATAGTATAAAAAAAAAGACACCACAGGTATACAATGTAGATGGATGGATACTATAGTATACTTATGGACGACGAGTGACGACACAGAGGTAGGTACAGCAGTGGCCTACCGTACTGCTATATACAGTATAATGGACCTGGTGGACACTGTCAGCAGACTGCGTTTATAGTATAAAAAAAAAAGACACCACAGGTATACAATGTAGTTGGATGGATACTATAGTATACTTATGGATGACGAGTGACGACACAGAGGTAGGTACAGCAGTGGCCTACCGTACTGCTATATACAGTAATATGGACCTGGTGGACACTGTCAGCAGACTGCGTTTATAGTATAAAAAAAAAGACACCACAGGTATACAATGTAGTTGGATGGATACTATAGTATACTTATGGATGATGAGTGACGACACAGAGGTAGGTACAGCAGTGGCCTACCATACTGCTATATACAGTATAATGGACCTGGTGGACACTGTCAGCAGACTGCGTTTATAGTATAAAAAAAAAGACACCACAGGTATACAATGTAGATGGATGGATACTATAGTATACTTATGGACGACGAGTGACGACACAGAGGTAGGTACAGCAGTGGCCTACCGTACTGCTATATACAGTATAATGGACCTGGTGGACACTGTCAGCAGACTGCGTTTATAGTATAAAAAAAAGACACCACAGGTATACAATGTAGATGGATGGATACTATAGTATACTTATGGACGACGAGTGACGACACAGAGGTAGGTACAGCAGTGGCCTACCGTACTGCTATATACAGTATAATGGACCTGGTGGACACTGTCAGCAGACTGCATTTATAGTATAAAAAAAAAGACACCACAGGTATACAATGTAGATGGATGGATACTATAGTATACTTATGGATGACGAGTGACGACACAGAGGTAGGTACAGCAGTGGCCTACCGTACTGCTATATACAGTATAATGGACCTAGTGGACACTGTCAGCAGACTGCGTTTATAGTATAAAAAAAAAAGACACCACAGGTATACAATGTAGATGGATGGATACTATAGTATACTTATGGACGACGAGTGACGACACAGAGGTAGGTACAGCAGTGGCCTACCGTACTGCTATATACAGTATAATGGACCTGGTGGACACTGTCAGCAGACTGCATTTATAGTATAAAAAAAAAGACACCACAGGTATACAATGTAGATGGATGGATACTATAGTATACTTATGGATGACGAGTGACGACACAGAGGTAGGTACAGCAGTGGCCTCCCGTACTGCTATATACAGTATAATGGACCTAGTGGACACTGTCAGCAGACTGCGTTTATAGTATAAAAAAAAAAGACACCACAGGTATACAATGTAGATGGATGGATACTATAGTATACTTATGGACGACGAGTGACGACACAGAGGTAGGTACAGCAGTGGCCTACCGTACTGCTATATACAGTATAATGGACCTGGTGGACACTGTCAGCAGACTGCGTTTATAGTGTAAAAAAAAGACACCACAGGTATACAATGTAGATGGATGGATACTATAGTATACTTATGGACGACGAGTGACGACACAGAGGTAGGTACAGCAGTGGCCTACCGTACTGCTATATACAGTATAATGGACCTGGTGGACACTGTCAGCAGACTGCGTTTATAGTATAAAAAAAAAAAGACACCACAGGTATACAATGTAGTTGGATGGATACTATAGTATACTTATGGATGACGAGTGACGACACAGAGGTAGGTACAGCAGTGGCCTACCGTACTGCTATATATAGTATAATGGACCTGGTGGACACTGTCAGCAGACTGCGTTTATAGTATAAAAAAAAGACACCACAGGTATACAATGTAGATGGATGGATACTATAGTATACTTATGGACGACGAGTGACGACACAGAGGTAGGTACAGCAGTGGCCTACCGTACTGCTATATACAGTATAATGGACCTGGTGGACACTGTCAGCAGACTGCGTTTATAGTATAAAAAAAAGACACCACAGGTATACAATGTAGATGGATGGATACTATAGTATACTTATGGACGACGAGTGACGACACAGAGGTAGGTACAGCAGTGGCCTACCGTACTGCTATATACAGTATAATGGACCTGGTGGACACTGTCAGCAGACTGCATTTATAGTATAAAAAAAAGACACCACAGGTATACAATGTAGATGGATGGATACTATAGTATACTTATGGATGACGAGTGACGACACAGAGGTAGGTACAGCAGTGGCCTACCGTACTGCTATATACAGTATAATGGACCTAGTGGACACTGTCAGCAGACTGCGTTTATAGTATAAAAAAAAAGACACCACAGGTATACAATGTAGATGGATGGATACTATAGTATACTTATGGACGACGAGTGACGACACAGAGGTAGGTACAGCAGTGGCCTACCGTACTGCTATATACAGTATAATGGACCTGGTGGACACTGTCAGCAGACTGCGTTTATAGTATAAAAAAAAAAAGACACCACAGGTATACAATGTAGTTGGATGGATACTATAGTATACTTATGGATGACGAGTGACGACACAGAGGTAGGTACAGCAGTGGCCTACCGTACTGCTATATATAGTATAATGGACCTGGTGGACACTGTCAGCAGACTGCGTTTATAGTATAAAAAAAAGACACCACAGGTATACAATGTAGATGGATGGATACTATAGTATACTTATGGACGACGAGTGACGACACAGAGGTAGGTACAGCAGTGGCCTACCGTACTGCTATATACAGTATAATGGACCTGGTGGACACTGTCAGCAGACTGCGTTTATAGTATAAAAAAAAGACACCACAGGTATACAATGTAGATGGATGGATACTATAGTATACTTATGGACGACGAGTGACGACACAGAGGTAGGTACAGCAGTGGCCTACCGTACTGCTATATACAGTATAATGGACCTGGTGGACACTGTCAGCAGACTGCATTTATAGTATAAAAAAAAAGACACCACAGGTATACAATGTAGATGGATGGATACTATAGTATACTTATGGATGACGAGTGACGACACAGAGGTAGGTACAGCAGTGGCCTACCGTACTGCTATATACAGTATAATGGACCTAGTGGACACTGTCAGCAGACTGCGTTTATAGTATAAAAAAAAAGACACCACAGGTATACAATGTAGATGGATGGATACTATAGTATACTTATGGTCGACAAGTGACGACACAGAGGTAGGTACAGCAGTGGCCTACCGTACTGCTATATACAGTATAATGGACCTGGTGGACACTGTCAGCAGACTGTGTTTATAGTATAAAAAAAAAGACACCACAGGTATACAATGTAGTTGGATGGATACTATAGTATACTTATGGACGACGAGTGACGACACAGAGGTAGTTACAGCAGTGGCCTACCGTACTGCTATATACAGTATAATGGACCTGGTGGACACTGTCAGCAGACTGCGTTTATAGTATAAAAAAAAAACACCACAGGTATACAATGTAGATGGATGGATACTATAGTATACTTATGGACGACGAGTGACGACACAGAGGTAGGTACAGCAGTGGCCTACCGTACTGCTATATACAGTATAATGGACCTGGTGGACACTGTCAGCAGACTGCGTTTATAGTATAAAAAAAAAGACACCACAGGTATACAATGTAGATGGATGGATACTATAGTATACTTATGGACGACGAGTGACGACACAGAGGTAGGTACAGCAGTGGCCTACCGTACTGCTATATACAGTATAATGGACCTGGTGGACACTGTCAGCAGACTGCGTTTATAGTATAAAAAAAAAAGACACCACAGGTATACAATGTAGTTGGATGGATACTATAGTATACTTATGGATGACGAGTGACGACACAGAGGTAGGTACAGCAGTGGCCTACCGTACTGCTATATACAGTAATATGGACCTGGTGGACACTGTCAGCAGACTGCGTTTATAGTATAAAAAAAAAGACACCACAGGTATACAATGTAGTTGGATGGATACTATAGTATACTTATGGATGATGAGTGACGACACAGAGGTAGGTACAGCAGTGGCCTACCATACTGCTATATACAGTATAATGGACCTGGTGGACACTGTCAGCAGACTGCGTTTATAGTATAAAAAAAAAGACACCACAGGTATACAATGTAGATGGATGGATACTATAGTATACTTATGGACGACGAGTGACGACACAGAGGTAGGTACAGCAGTGGCCTACCGTACTGCTATATACAGTATAATGGACCTGGTGGACACTGTCAGCAGACTGCGTTTATAGTATAAAAAAAAGACACCACAGGTATACAATGTAGATGGATGGATACTATAGTATACTTATGGACGACGAGTGACGACACAGAGGTAGGTACAGCAGTGGCCTACCGTACTGCTATATACAGTATAATGGACCTGGTGGACACTGTCAGCAGACTGCATTTATAGTATAAAAAAAAAGACACCACAGGTATACAATGTAGATGGATGGATACTATAGTATACTTATGGATGACGAGTGACGACACAGAGGTAGGTACAGCAGTGGCCTACCGTACTGCTATATACAGTATAATGGACCTAGTGGACACTGTCAGCAGACTGCGTTTATAGTATAAAAAAAAAAGACACCACAGGTATACAATGTAGATGGATGGATACTATAGTATACTTATGGACGACGAGTGACGACACAGAGGTAGGTACAGCAGTGGCCTACCGTACTGCTATATACAGTATAATGGACCTGGTGGACACTGTCAGCAGACTGCATTTATAGTATAAAAAAAAAGACACCACAGGTATACAATGTAGATGGATGGATACTATAGTATACTTATGGATGACGAGTGACGACACAGAGGTAGGTACAGCAGTGGCCTACCGTACTGCTATATACAGTATAATGGACCTAGTGGACACTGTCAGCAGACTGCGTTTATAGTATAAAAAAAAAAGACACCACAGGTATACAATGTAGATGGATGGATACTATAGTATACTTATGGACGACGAGTGACGACACAGAGGTAGGTACAGCAGTGGCCTACCGTACTGCTATATACAGTATAATGGACCTGGTGGACACTGTCAGCAGACTGCGTTTATAGTGTAAAAAAAAAGACACCACAGGTATACAATGTAGATGGATGGATACTATAGTATACTTATGGACGACGAGTGACGACACAGAGGTAGGTACAGCAGTGGCCTACCGTACTGCTATATACAGTATAATGGACCTGGTGGACACTGTCAGCAGACTGCGTTTATAGTATAAAAAAAAAAAGACACCACAGGTATACAATGTAGTTGGATGGATACTATAGTATACTTATGGATGACGAGTGACGACACAGAGGTAGGTACAGCAGTGGCCTACCGTACTGCTATATATAGTATAATGGACCTGGTGGACACTGTCAGCAGACTGCATTTATAGTATAAAAAAAAGACACCACAGGTATACAATGTAGATGGATGGATACTATAGTATACTTATGGACGACGAGTGACGACACAGAGGTAGGTACAGCAGTGGCCTACCGTACTGCTATATACAGTATAATGGACCTGGTGGACACTGTCAGCAGACTGCGTTTATAGTATAAAAAAAAGACACCACAGGTATACAATGTAGATGGATGGATACTATAGTATACTTATGGACGACGAGTGACGACACAGAGGTAGGTACAGCAGTGGCCTACCGTACTGCTATATACAGTATAATGGACCTGGTGGACACTGTCAGCAGACTGCATTTATAGTATAAAAAAAAGACACCACAGGTATACAATGTAGATGGATGGATACTATAGTATACTTATGGATGACGAGTGACGACACAGAGGTAGGTACAGCAGTGGCCTACCGTACTGCTATATACAGTATAATGGACCTAGTGGACACTGTCAGCAGACTGCGTTTATAGTATAAAAAAAAAGACACCACAGGTATACAATGTAGATGGATGGATACTATAGTATACTTATGGTCGACAAGTGACGACACAGAGGTAGGTACAGCAGTGGCCTACCGTACTGCTATATACAGTATAATGGACCTGGTGGACACTGTCAGCAGACTGTGTTTATAGTATAAAAAAAAAGACACCACAGGTATACAATGTAGTTGGATGGATACTATAGTATACTTATGGACGACGAGTGACGACACAGAGGTAGGTACAGCAGTGGCCTACCGTACTGCTATATACAGTATAATGGACCTGGTGGACACTGTCAGCAGACTGCGTTTATAGTATAAAAAAAAACACCACAGGTATACAATGTAGATGGATGGATACTATAGTATACTTATGGACGACGAGTGACGACACAGAGGTAGGTACAGCAGTGGCCTACCGTACTGCTATATACAGTATAATGGACCTGGTGGACACTGTCAGCAGACTGCGTTTATAGTATAAAAAAAAGACACCACAGGTATACAATGTAGATGGATGGATACTATAGTATACTTATGGACGACGAGTGACGACACAGAGGTAGGTACAGCAGTGGCCTACCGTACTGCTATATACAGTATAATGGACCTGGTGGACACTGTCAGCAGACTGCGTTTATAGTATAAAAAAAAAGACACCACAGGTATACAATGTAGTTGGATGGATACTATAGTATACTTATGGATGACGAGTGACGACACAGAGGTAGGTACAGCAGTGGCCTACCGTACTGCTATATACAGTATAATGGACCTGGTGGACACTGTCAGCAGACTGCGTTTATAGTATAAAAAAAAAAGACACCACAGGTATACAATGTAGATGGATGGATACTATAGTATACTTATGGACGACGAGTGACGACACAGAGGTAGGTACAGCGGTGGCCTACCGTACTGCTATATACAGTATAATGGACCTGGTGGACACTGTCAGCAGACTGCGTTTATAGTATAAAAAAAAAGACACCACAGGTATACAATGTAGTTGGATGGATACTATAGTATACTTATGGATGATGAGTGACGACACAGAGGTAGGTACAGCAGTGGCCTACCGTACTGCTATATACAGTATAATGGACCTGGTGGACACTGTCAGCAGACTGCGTTTATAGTATAAAAAAAAAGACACCACAGGTATACAATGTAGATGGATGGATACTATAGTATACTTATGGACGACGAGTGACGACACAGAGGTAGGTACAGCAGTGGCCTACCGTACTGCTATATACAGTATAATGGACCTGGTGGACACTGTCAGCAGACTGCGTTTATAGTATAAAAAAAAGACACCACAGGTATACAATGTAGATGGATGGATACTATAGTATACTTATGGACGACGAGTGACGACACAGAGGTAGGTACAGCAGTGGCCTACCGTACTGCTATATACAGTATAATGGACCTGGTGGACACTGTCAGCAGACTGCGTTTATAGTATAAAAAAAAGACACCACAGGTATACAATGTAGATGGATGGATACTATAGTATACTTATGGACGACGAGTGACGACACAGAGGTAGGTACAGCAGTGGCCTACCGTACTGCTATATACAGTATAATGGACCTGGTGGACACTGTCAGCAGACTGCGTTTATAGTATTAAAAAAAAAAGACACCACAGGTATACAATGTAGTTGGATGGATACTATAGTATACTTATGGATGACGAGTGACGACACAGAGGTAGGTACAGCAGTGGCCTACCGTACTGCTATATATAGTATAATGGACCTGGTGGACACTGTCAGCAGACTGCGTTTATAGTATAAAAAAAAGACACCACAGGTATACAATGTAGATGGATGGATACTATAGTATACTTATGGACGACGAGTGACGACACAGAGGTAGGTACAGCAGTGGCCTACCGTACTGCTATATACAGTATAATGGACCTGGTGGACACTGTCAGCAGACTGCGTTTATAGTATAAAAAAAAGACACCACAGGTATACAATGTAGATGGATGGATACTATAGTATACTTATGGACGACGAGTGACGACACAGAGGTAGGTACAGCAGTGGCCTACCGTACTGCTATATACAGTATAATGGACCTGGTGGACACTGTCAGCAGACTGCATTTATAGTATAAAAAAAAAGACACCACAGGTATACAATGTAGATGGATGGATACTATAGTATACTTATGGATGACGAGTGACGACACAGAGGTAGGTACAGCAGTGGCCTACCGTACTGCTATATACAGTATAATGGACCTAGTGGACACTGTCAGCAGACTGCGTTTATAGTATAAAAAAAAGACACCACAGGTATACAATGTAGATGGATGGATACTATAGTATACTTATGGACGACGAGTGACGACACAGAGGTAGGTACAGCAGTGGCCTACCGTACTGCTATATACAGTATAATGGACCTGGTGGACACTGTCAGCAGACTGCGTTTATAGTATAAAAAAAAGACACCACAGGTATACAATGTAGATGGATGGATACTATAGTATACTTATGGACGACGAGTGACGACACAGAGGTAGGTACAGCAGTGGCCTACCGTACTGCTATATACAGTATAATGGACCTGGTGGACACTGTCAGCAGACTGCGTTTATAGTATAAAAAAAAAAAAGACACCACAGGTATACAATGTAGTTGGATGGATACTATAGTATACTTATGGATGACGAGTGACGACACAGAGGTAGGTACAGCAGTGGCCTACCGTACTGCTATATATAGTATAATGGACCTGGTGGACACTGTCAGCAGACTGCGTTTATAGTATAAAAAAAAGACACCACAGGTATACAATGTAGATGGAAGGATACTATAGTATACTTATGGACGACGAGTGACGACACAGAGGTAGGTACAGCAGTGGCCTACCGTACTGCTATATACAGTATAATGGACCTGGTGGACACTGTCAGCAGACTGCGTTTATAGTATAAAAAAAAGACACCACAGGTATACAATGTAGATGGATGGATACTATAGTATACTTATGGACGACGAGTGACGACACAGAGGTAGGTACAGCAGTGGCCTACCGTACTGCTATATACAGTATAATGGACCTGGTGGACACTGTCAGCAGACTGCATTTATAGTATAAAAAAAAAGACACCACAGGTATACAATGTAGATGGATGGATACTATAGTATACTTATGGATGACGAGTGACGACACAGAGGTAGGTACAGCAGTGGCCTACCGTACTGCTATATACAGTATAATGGACCTAGTGGACACTGTCAGCAGACTGCGTTTATAGTATTAAAAAAAAGACACCACAGGTATACAATGTAGATGGATGGATACTATAGTATACTTATGGACGACAAGTGACGACACAGAGGTAGGTACAGCAGTGGCCTACCGTACTGCTATATACAGTATAATGGACCTGGTGGACACTGTCAGCAGACTGTGTTTATAGTATAAAAAAAAAGACACCACAGGTATACAATGTAGTTGGATGGATACTATAGTATACTTATGGACGACGAGTGACGACACAGAGGTAGGTACAGCAGTGGCCTACCGTACTGCTATATACAGTATAATGGACCTGGTGGACACTGTCAGCAGACTGCGTTTATAGTATAAAAAAAAAAACACCACAGGTATACAATGTAGATGGATGGATACTATAGTATACTTATGGACGACGAGTGACGACACAGAGGTAGGTACAGCAGTGGCCTACCGTACTGCTATATACAGTATAATGGACCTGGTGGACACTGTCAGCAGACTGCGTTTATAGTATAAAAAAAAAGACACCACAGGTATACAATGTAGATGGATGGATACTATAGTATACTTATGGACGACGAGTGACGACACAGAGGTAGGTACAGCAGTGGCCTACCGTACTGCTATATACAGTATAATGGACCTGGTGGACACTGTCAGCAGACTGCGTTTATAGTATAAAAAAAAAGACACCACAGGTATACAATGTAGTTGGATGGATACTATAGTATACTTATGGATGACGAGTGACGACACAGAGGTAGGTACAGCAGTGGCCTACCGTACTGCTATATACAGTATAATGGACCTGGTGGACACTGTCAGCAGACTGCGTTTATAGTATAAAAAAAAAGACACCTCAGGTATACAATGTAGATGGATGGATACTATAGTATACTTATGGACGACGAGTGACGACACAGAGGTAGGTACAGCAGTGGCCTACCGTACTGCTATATACAGTATAATGGACCTGGTGGACACTGTCAGCAGACTGCGTTTATAGTATAGAAAAAAGACACCACAGGTATACAATGTAGATGGATGGATACTATAGTATACTTATGGACGACGAGTGACGACACAGAGGTAGGTACAGCAGTGGCCTACCGTACTGCTATATACAGTATAATGGACCTGGTGGACACTGTTAGCAGACTGCATTTATAGTATAAAAAAAAAGACACCACAGGTATACAAAGTAGATGGATGGATACTATAGTATACTTATGGACGACGAGTGACGACACAGAGGTAGGAACAGCAGTGGCCTACCGTACTGCTATATACAGTATAATGGACCTGGTGGACACTGTCAGCAGACTGCATTTATAGTATAAAAAAAAAGACACCACAGGTATACAATGTAGTTGGATGGATACTATAGTATACTTATGGACGACGAGTGACGACACAGAGGTAGGTATAGCAGTGGCCTACCGTACTGCTATATACAGTATAATGGACCTGGTGGACACTGTCAGCAGACTGTGTTTATAGTATAAAAAAAAGACACCACAGGTATACAATGTAGTTGGATGGATACTATAGTATACTTATGGACGACGAGTGACGACACAGAGGTAGGTACAGCAGTGGCCTACCGTACTGCTATATACAGTATAATGGACCTGGTGGACACTGTCAGCAGACTGCGTTTATAGTATAAAAAAAAAGACACCACAGGTATACAATGTAGATGGATGGATACTATAGTATACTTATGGACGACGAGTGACGACACAGAGGTAGGTACAGCAGTGGCCTACCATACTGCTATATACAGTATAATGGACCTGGTGGACACTGTCAGCAGACTGCGTCTATAGTATAAAAAAAAAGACCACAGGTATACAATGTAGATGGATGGATACTATAGTATACTTATGGACGACGAGTGACGACACAGAGGTAGGTACAGCAGTGGCCTACCGTACTGCTATATACAGTATAATGGACCTGGTGGACACTGTCAGCAGACTGCGTTTATAGTATAAAAAAAGACACCACAGGTATACAATGTAGATGGATGGATACTATAGTATACTTATGGACGACGATTGACGACACAGAGGTAGGTACAGCAGTGGCCTACCGTACTGCTATATACAGTATAATGGACCTGGTGGACACTGTCAGCAGACTGCGTTTATAGTATAAAAAAAAAAAACACCACAGGTATACAATGTAGATGGATGGATACTATAGTATACTTATGGACGATGAGTGACGACACAGAGGTAGGTACAGCAGTGGCCTACCGTACTGCTATATACAGTATAATGGACCTGGTGGACACTGTCAGCAGACTGCGTTTATAGTATAAAAAAAAGACACCACAGGTATACAATGTAGTTGGATGGATACTATAGTATACTTATGGACGACGAGTGACGAGACAGAGGTAGGTACAGCAGTGGCCTACCGTACTGCTATATACAGTATAATGGACCTGGTGGACACTGTCAGCAGACTGCGTTTATAGTATAAAAAAAAAGACACCACAGGTATACAATGTAGTTGGATGGATACTATAGTATACTTATGGACGACGAGTGACGACACAGAGGTAGGTACAGCAGTTGCCTACCGTACTGCTATATACAGTATAATGGACCTGGTGGACACTGTCAGCAGACTGCGTTTATAGTATAAAAAAAAAGACACCACAGGTATACAATGTAGATGGATGGATACTATAGTAAACTTATGGACGACAAGTGACGACACAGAGGTAGGTACAGCAGTGGCCTACCGTACTGCTATATACAGTATAATGGACCTGGTGGACACTGTCAGCAGACTGCGTTTATAGTATAAAAAAAAGACACCACAGGTATACAATGTAGATGGATGGATACTATAGTATACTTATGGACGACGAGTGACGACACAGAGGTAGGTACAGCAGTGGCCTACCGTACTGCTATATACAGTATAATGGACCTGGTGGACACTGTCAGCAGACTGCATTTATAGTATAAAAAAAAAGACACCACAGGTATACAATGTAGATGGATGGATACTATAGTATACTTATGGATGACGAGTGACGACACAAAGGTAGGTACAGCAGTGGCCTACCGTACTGCTATATACAGTATAATGGACCTAGTGGACACTGTCAGCAGACTGCGTTTATAGTATAAAAAAAAAGACACCACAGGTATACAATGTAGATGGATGGATACTATAGTATACTTATGGACGACGAGTGACGACACAGAAGTAGGTACAGCAGTGGCCTACCGTACTGCTATATACAGTATAATGGACCTGGTGGACACTGTCAGCAGACTGCGTTTATAGTATAAAAAAAAAGACACCACAGGTATACAATGTAGATGGATGGATACTATAGTATACTTATGGACGACGAGTGACGACACAGAGGTAGGTACAGCAGTGGCCTACCATACTGCTATATACAGTATAATGGACCTGGTGGACACTGTCAGCAGACTGCATTTATAGTATAAAAAAAAAAGACACCACAGGTATACAATGTAGTTGGATGGATACTATAGTATACTTATGGACGACGAGTGACGAGACAGGTAGGTACAGCAGTGGCCTACCGTACTGCTATATACAGTATAATGGACCTGGTGGACACTGTTAGCAGACTGCATTTATAGTATAAAAAAAAAGACACCACAGGTATACAAAGTAGATGGATGGATACTATAGTATACTTATGGACGACGAGTGACGACACAGAGGTAGGAACAGCAGTGGCCTACCGTACTGCTATATACAGTATAATGGACCTGGTGGACACTGTCAGCAGACTGCATTTATAGTATAAAAAAAAAGACACCACAGGTATACAATGTAGTTGGATGGATACTATAGTATACTTATGGACGACGAGTGATGACACAGAGGTAGGTATAGCAGTGGCCTACCGTACTGCTATATACAGTATAATGGACCTGGTAGACACTGTCAGCAGACTGTGTTTATAGTATAAAAAAAAAAGACACCACAGGTATACAATGTAGTTGGATGGATACTATAGTATACTTATGGACGACGAGTGACGACACAGAGGTAGGTACAGCAGTGGCCTACCGTACTGCTATATACAGTATAATGGACCTGGTGGACACTGTCAGCAGACTGTGTTTATAGTATAAAAAAAAAAGACACCACAGGTATACAATGTAGATGGATGGATACTATAGTATACTTATGGACGACGAGTGACGACACAGAGGTAGGTACAGCAGTGGCATACCGTACTGCTATATACAGTATAATGGACCTGGTGGACACTGTCAGCAGACTGCGTTTATAGTATAAAAAAAAAGACCACAGGTATACAATGTAGATGGATGGATACTATAGTATACTTATGGACGACGAGTGACGACACAGAGGTAGGTACAGCAGTGGCCTACCGTACTGCTATATACAGTATAATGGACCTGGTGGACACTGTCAGCAGACTGCGTTTATAGTATAAAAAAAGACACCACAGGTATACAATGTATATGGATGGATACTATTGTATACTTATGGACGACGATTGACGACACAGAGGTAGGTACAGCAGTGGCCTACCGTACTGCTATATACAGTATAATGGACCTGGTGGACACTGTCAGCAGACTGCGTTTATAGTATAAAAAAAAAAAACACCACAGCTATACAATGTAGATGGATGGATACTATAGTATACTTATGGACGATGAGTGACGACACAGAGGTAGGTACAGCAGTGGCCTACCGTACTGCTATATACAGTATAATGGACCTGGTGGACACTGTCAGCAGACTGCGTTTATAGTATAAAAAAAGACACCACAGGTATACAATGTAGTTGGATGGATACTATAGTATACTTATGGACGACGAGTGACGAGACAGAGGTAGGTACAGCAGTGGCCTACCGTACTGCTATATACAGTATAAAGGACCTGGTGGACACTGTCAGCAGACTGCGTTTATAGTATAAAAAAAAAAGACACCACAGGTATACAATGTAGATGGATGGATACTATAGTATACTTAAGGACGACGAGTGACGACACAGAGGTATTTACAGCGTTGGCCTACCGTACTGCTATATACAGTATAATGGACCTGGTGGACACTGTCAGCAGACTGCGTTTATAGTATAAAAAAAAAAAGACACCACAGGTAAACAATGTAGATGGATGGATACTATAGTATACTTATGGACGACGAGTGACGACACAGAGGTAGGTACAGCAGTGGCCTACCGTACTGCTATATACAGTATAATGGACCTGGTGGACACTGTCAGCAGACTGCGTTTATAGTATTAAAAAAAAGACACCACAGGTATACAATGTAGATGGATGGATACTATAGTATACTTATGGACGACAAGTGACGACACAGAGGTAGGTACAGCAGTGGCCTACCGTACTGCTATATACAGTATAATGGACCTGGTGGACACTGTCAGCAGACTGCGTTTATAGTATAAAAAAAAAGACACCACAGGTAAACAATGTAGATGGATGGATACTATAGTATACTTATGGACGACGAGTGACGACACAGAGGTAGGTACAGCAGTGGCCTACCGTACTGCTATATACAGTATAATGGACCTGGTGGACACTGTCAGCAGACTGCATTTATAGTATAAAAAAAAAAGACACCACAGGTATACAATGTAGATGGATGGATACTATAGTATACTTATGGATGACGAGTGATGACACAGAGGTAGGTACAGCAGTGGCCTACCGTACTGCTATATACAGTATAATGGACCTGGTGGACACTGTCAGCAGACTGCGTTTATAGTATAAAAAAAAAAGACACCACAGGTATACAATGTAGATGGATGGATACTATAGTATACTTATGGACGACGAGTGACGACACAGAGTTAGGTACAGCAGTGGCCTACCGTACTGCTATATACAGTATAATGGACCTGGTGGACACTGTCAGCAGACTGCGTTTATAGTATAAAAAAAAGACACCACAGGTATACAATGTAGATGGATGGATACTATAGTATACTTATGGACGACGAGTGACGACACAGAGGTAGGTACAGCAGTGGCCTACCATACTGCTATATACAGTATAATGGACCTGGTGGACACTGTCAGCAGACTGCGTTTATAGTATAAAAAAAAAAAGACACCACAGGTGTACAATGTAGTTGGATGGATACTATAGTATACTTATGGACGACGAGTGACGAGACAGAGGTAGGTACAGCAGTGGCCTACCGTACTGCTATATACAGTATAATGGACCTGGTGGACACTGTCAGCAGACTGCGTTTATAGTATAAAAAAAAGACACCACAGGTATACAATGTAGATGGATGGATACTATAGTATACTTATGGACAACGAGTGACGACACAGAGGTAGGTACAGCAGTGGCCTACCGTACTGCTATATACAGTATAATGGACCTGGTGGACACTGTTAGCAGACTGCATTTATAGTATAAAAAAAAAGACACCACAGGTATACAAAGTAGATGGATGGATACTATAGTATACTTATGGACGACGAGTGACGACACAGAGGTAGGTACAGCAGTGGCCTACCGTACTGCTATATACAGTATAATGGACCTGGTGGACACTGTCAGCAGACTGCGTTTATAGTATAAAAAAAAAAGACACCACAGGTATACAATGTAGTTGGATGGATACTATAGTATACTTATGGACGACGAGTGATGACACAGAGGTAGGTACAGCAGTGGCCTACCGTACTGCTATATACAGTATAATGAACCTGGTGTACACTGTCAGCAGACTGTGTTTATAGTATAAAAAAAAAGACACCACAGGTATACAATGTAGTTGGATGGATACTATAGTATACTTATGGACGACGAGTGACGACACAGAGGTAGGTACAGCAGTAGCCTACCGTACTGCTATATACAGTATAATGGACCTGGTGGACACTGTCAGCAGACTGCGTTTATAGTATAAAAAAAAAGACACCACAGGTATACAATGTAGATGGATGGATACTATAGTATACTTATGGACGACGAGTGACGACACAGAGGTAGGTACAGCAGTGGCCTACCGTACTGCTATATACAGTATAATGGACCTGGTGGACACTGTCAGCAGACTGCGTTTATAGTATAAAAAAAAAAGACCACAGCTATACAGTGTAGATGGATGGATACTATAGTATACTTATGGACGACGAGTGACTACACAGAGGTAGGTACAGCAGTGGCCTACCGTACTGCTATATACAGTATAATGGACCTGGTGGACACTGTCAGCAGACTGTGTTTATAGTATAAAAAAAAGACACCACAGGTATACAATGTAGTTGGATGGATACTATAGTATACTTATGGACGACGAGTGACGACACAGAGGTAGGTACAGCAGTGGCCTACCGTACTGCTATATACAGTATAATGGACCTGGTGGACACTGTCAGCAGACTGCGTTTATAGTATAAAAAAAAAGACACCACAGGTATACAATGTAGATGGATGGATACTATAGTATACTTATGGACGACGAGTGACGACACAGAGGTAGGTACAGCAGTGGCCTACCATACTGCTATATACAGTATAATGGACCTGGTGGACACTGTCAGCAGACTGCGTTTATAGTATAAAAAAAAAGACCACAGGTATACAATGTAGATGGATGGATACTATAGTATACTTATGGACGACGAGTGACGACACAGAGGTAGGTACAGCAGTGGCCTACCGTACTGCTATATACAGTATAATGGACCTGGTGGACACTGTCAGCAGACTGCGTTTATAGTATAAAAAAAGACACCACAGGTATACAATGTAGATGGATGGATACTATAGTATACTTATGGACGACGATTGACGACACAGAGGTAGGTACAGCAGTGGCCTACCGTACTGCTATATACAGTATAATGGACCTGGTGGACACTGTCAGCAGACTGCGTTTATAGTATAAAAAAAAAAAACACCACAGGTATACAATGTAGATGGATGGATACTATAGTATACTTATGGACGATGAGTGACGACACAGAGGTAGGTACAGCAGTGGCCTACCGTACTGCTATATACAGTATAATGGACCTGGTGGACACTGTCAGCAGACTGCGTTTATAGTATAAAAAAAGACACCACAGGTATACAATGTAGTTGGATGGATACTATAGTATACTTATGGACGACGAGTGACGAGACAGAGGTAGGTACAGCAGTGGCCTACCGTACTGCTATATACAGTATAATGGACCTGGTGGACACTGTCAGCAGACTGCGTTTATAGTATAAAAAAAAAGACACCACAGGTATACAATGTAGTTGGATGGATACTATAGTATACTTATGGACGACGAGTGACGACACAGAGGTAGGTACAGCAGTGGCCTACCGTACTGCTATATACAGTATAATGGACCTGGTGGACACTGTCAGCAGACTGCGTTTATAGTATAAAAAAAAAGACACCACAGGTATACAATGTAGATGGATGGATAATATAGTAAACTTATGGACGACAAGTGACGACACAGAGGTAGGTACAGCAGTGGCCTACCGTACTGCTATATACAGTATAATGGACCTGGTGGACACTGTCAGCAGACTGCGTTTATAGTATAAAAAAAAGACACCACAGGTATACAATGTAGATGGATGGATACTATAGTATACTTATGGACGACGAGTGACGACACAGAGGTAGGTACAGCAGTGGCCTACCGTACTGCTATATACAGTATAATGGACCTGGTGGACACTGTCAGCAGACTGCGTTTATAGTATAAAAAAAAGACACCACAGGTATACAATGTAGATGGATGGATACTATAGTATACTTATGGACGACGAGTGACGACACAGAGGTAGGTACAGCAGTGGCCTACCGTACTGCTATATACAGTATAATGGACCTGGTGGACACTGTCAGCAGACTGCATTTATAGTATAAAAAAAAAGACACCACAGGTATACAATGTAGATGGATGGATACTATAGTATACTTATGGATGACGAGTGACGACACAAAGGTAGGTACAGCAGTGGCCTACCGTACTGCTATATACAGTATAATGGACCTAGTGGACACTGTCAGCAGACTGCGTTTATAGTATAAAAAAAAAGACACCACAGGTATACAATGTAGATGGATGGATACTATAGTATACTTATGGACGACGAGTGACGACACAGAGGTAGGTACAGCAGTGGCCTACCGTACTGCTATATACAGTATAATGGACCTGGTGGACACTGTCAGCAGACTGCGTTTATAGTATAAAAAAAAAGACACCACAGGTATACAATGTAGATGGATGGATACTATAGTATACTTATGGACGACGAGTGACGACACAGAGGTAGGTACAGCAGTGGCCTACCATACTGCTATATACAGTATAATGGACCTGGTGGACACTGTCAGCAGACTGCATTTATAGTATAAAAAAAAAGACACCACAGGTATACAATGTAGTTGGATGGATACTATAGTATACTTATGGACGACGAGTGACGAGACAGGTAGGTACAGCAGTGGCCTACCGTACTGCTATATACAGTATAATGGACCTGGTGGACACTGTTAGCAGACTGCATTTATAGTATAAAAAAAAAGACACCACAGGTATACAAAGTAGATGGATGGATACTATAGTATACTTATGGACGACGAGTGACGACACAGAGGTAGGAACAGCAGTGGCCTACCGTACTGCTATATACAGTATAATGGACCTGGTGGACACTGTCAGCAGACTGCATTTATAGTATAAAAAAAAAGACACCACAGGTATACAATGTAGTTGGATGGATACTATAGTATACTTATGGACGACGAGTGATGACACAGAGGTAGGTATAGCAGTGGCCTACCGTACTGCTATATACAGTATAATGGACCTGGTGGACACTGTCAGCAGACTGTGTTTATAGTATAAAAAAAAAAGACACCACAGGTATACAATGTAGTTGGATGGATACTATAGTATACTTATGGACGACGAGTGACGACACAGAGGTAGGTACAGCAGTGGCCTACCGTACTGCTATATACAGTATAATGGACCTGGTGGACACTGTCAGCAGACTGCGTTTATAGTATAAAAAAAAAGACACCACAGGTATACAATGTAGATGGATGGATACTATAGTATACTTATGGACGACGAGTGACGACACAGAGGTAGGTACAGCAGTGGCATACCGTACTGCTATATACAGTATAATGGACCTGGTGGACACTGTCAGCAGACTGCGTTTATAGTATAAAAAAAAAGACCACAGGTATACAATGTAGATGGATGGATACTATAGTATACTTATGGACGACGAGTGACGACACAGAGGTAGGTACAGCAGTGGCCTACCGTACTGCTATATACAGTATAATGGACCTGGTGGACACTGTCAGCAGACTGCGTTTATAGTATAAAAAAAGACACCACAGGTATACAATGTATATGGATGGATACTATTGTATACTTATGGACGACGATTGACGACACAGAGGTAGGTACAGCAGTGGCCTACCGTACTGCTATATACAGTATAATGGACCTGGTGGACACTGTCAGCAGACTGCGTTTATAGTATAAAAAAAAAACACCACAGCTATACAATGTAGATGGATGGATACTATAGTATACTTATGGACGATGAGTGACGACACAGAGGTAGGTACAGCATGGCCTACCGTACTGCTATATACAGTATAATGGACCTGGTGGACACTGTCAGCAGACTGCGTTTATAGTATAAAAAAAGACACCACAGGTATACAATGTAGTTGGATGGATACTATAGTATACTTATGGACGACGAGTGACGAGACAGAGGTAGGTACAGCAGTGGCCTACCGTACTGCTATATACAGTATAAAGGACCTGGTGGACACTGTCAGCAGACTGCGTTTATAGTATAAAAAAAAAAGACACCACAGGTATACAATGTAGATGGATGGATACTATAGTATACTTAAGGACGACGAGTGACGACACAGAGGTATTTACAGCGTTGGCCTACCGTACTGCTATATACAGTATAATGGACCTGGTGGACACTGTCAGCAGACTGCGTTTATAGTATAAAAAAAAAAAGACACCACAGGTAAACAATGTAGATGGATGGATACTATAGTATACTTATGGACGACGAGTGACGACACAGAGGTAGGTACAGCAGTGGCCTACCGTACTGCTATATACAGTATAATGGACCTGGTGGACACTGTCAGCAGACTGCGTTTATAGTATTAAAAAAAAGACACCACAGGTATACAATGTAGATGGATGGATACTATAGTATACTTATGGACGACAAGTGACGACACAGAGGTAGGTACAGCAGTGGCCTACCGTACTGCTATATACAGTATAATGGACCTGGTGGACACTGTCAGCAGACTGCGTTTATAGTATAAAAAAAAAAAGACACCACAGGTAAACAATGTAGATGGATGGATACTATAGTATACTTATGGACGACGAGTGACGACACAGAGGTAGGTACAGCAATGGCCTACCGTACTGCTATATACAGTATAATGGACCTGGTGGACACTGTCAGCAGACTGCATTTATAGTATAAAAAAAAAAGACACCACAGGTATACAATGTAGATGGATGGATACTATAGTATACTTATGGATGACGAGTGATGACACAGAGGTAGGTACAGCAGTGGCCTACCGTACTGCTATATACAGTATAATGGACCTGGTGGACACTGTCAGCAGACTGCGTTTATAGTATAAAAAAAAAAGACACCACAGGTATACAATGTAGATGGATGGATACTATAGTATACTTATGGACGACGAGTGACGACACAGAGTTAGGTACAGCAGTGGCCTACCGTACTGCTATATACAGTATAATGGACCTGGTGGACACTGTCAGCAGACTGCGTTTATAGTATAAAAAAAAGACACCACAGGTATACAATGTAGATGGATGGATACTATAGTATACTTATGGACGACGAGTGACGACACAGAGGTAGGTACAGCAGTGGCCTACCATACTGCTATATACAGTATAATGGACCTGGTGGACACTGTCAGCAGACTGCGTTTATAGTATAAAAAAAAAAGACACCACAGGTGTACAATGTAGTTGGATGGATACTATAGTATACTTATGGACGACGAGTGACGAGACAGAGGTAGGTACAGCAGTGGCCTACCGTACTGCTATATACAGTATAATGGACCTGGTGGACACTGTCAGCAGACTGCGTTTATAGTATAAAAAAAAGACACCACAGGTATACAATGTAGATGGATGGATACTATAGTATACTTATGGACAACGAGTGACGACACAGAGGTAGGTACAGCAGTGGCCTACCGTACTGCTATATACAGTATAATGGACCTGGTGGACACTGTTAGCAGACTGCATTTATAGTATAAAAAAAAAGACACCACAGGTATACAAAGTAGATGGATGGATACTATAGTATACTTATGGACGACGAGTGACGACACAGAGGTAGGTACAGCAGTGGCCTACCGTACTGCTATATACAGTATAATGGACCTGGTGGACACTGTCAGCAGACTGCGTTTATAGTATAAAAAAAAAAGACACCACAGGTATACAATGTAGTTGGATGGATACTATAGTATACTTATGGACGACGAGTGATGACACAGAGGTAGGTACAGCAGTGGCCTACCGTACTGCTATATACAGTATAATGAACCTGGTGTACACTGTCAGCAGACTGTGTTTATAGTATAAAAAAAAAGACACCACAGGTATACAATGTAGTTGGATGGATACTATAGTATACTTATGGACGACGAGTGACGACACAGAGGTAGGTACAGCAGTAGCCTACCGTACTGCTATATACAGTATAATGGACCTGGTGGACACTGTCAGCAGACTGCGTTTATAGTATAAAAAAAAAGACACCACAGGTATACAATGTAGATGGATGGATACTATAGTATACTTATGGACGACGAGTGACGACACAGAGGTAGGTACAGCAGTGGCCTACCGTACTGCTATATACAGTATAATGGACCTGGTGGACACTGTCAGCAGACTGCGTTTATAGTATAAAAAAAAAAGACCACAGGTATACAGTGTAGATGGATGGATACTATAGTATACTTATGGACGACGAGTGACTACACAGAGGTAGGTACAGCAGTGGCCTACCGTACTGCTATATACAGTATAATGGACCTGGTGGACACTGTCAGCAGACTGCGTTTATAGTATAAAAAAAAAGACACCACAGGTATACAATGTAGATGGATGGATACTATAGTATACTTATGGACGACGATTGACGACACAGAGGTAGGTACAGCAGTGGCCTACCGTACTGCTATATACAGTATAATGGACCTGGTGGACACTGTCAGCAGACTGCGTTTATAGTATAAAAAAAAAAGACACCACAGGTATACAATGTAGATGGATGGATACTATAGTATACTTATGGACGACGAGTGACGAGACAGAGGTAGGTACAGCAGTGGCCTACCGTACTGCTATATACAGTATAATGGACCTGGTGGACACTGTCAGCAGACTGCGTTTATAGTATAAAAAAAAGACACCACAGGTATACAATGTAGATGGATGGATACTATAGTATACTTATGGATGACGAGTGACGACACAGAGGTAGGTACAGCAGTGGCCTACCGTACTGCTATATACAGTATAATGGACCTGGTGGACACTGTCAGCAGACTGCGTTTATAGTATAAAAAAAAAAGACACCACAGTTATACAATGTAGATGGATGGATACTATAGTATACTTATGGACGACGAGTGACGACACAGAGGTAGGTACAGCAGTGGCCTACCGTACTGCTATATACAGTATAATGGACCTGGTGGACACTGTTAGACTGCATTTATAGTATAAAAAAAAAGACACCACATGTATACAAAGTAGATGGATGGATACTATAGTATACTTATGGACGACGAGTGACGACACAGAGGTAGGTACAGCAGTGGCCTACCGTACTGCTATATACAGTATAATGGACCTGGTGGACACTGTCAGCAGACTGCGTTTATAGTATAAAAAAAAAGACACCACAGGTATACAATGTAGTTGGATGGATACTATAGTATACTTATGGATGACGAGTGACGACACAGAGGTAGGTACAGCAGTGGCCTACCGTACTGCTATATACAGTATAATGGACCTGGTGGACACTGTCAGCAGACTGCGTTTATAGTATTGTCAAAGTCTGAAAAATATCATGATGCACACTGCCATATTTGCACCTCATATAGGTCCGCGCTGCGCATGCGTGCGCTCTCCCGTGCGTACGCATACCCGCTGTTACGTGCACCCGCAGGCGCACGGTATGCGCATTTACGGTAGAGTTTATGTGTGCCTAGCGTGCGACTCAATCGTTACATATTTTAATCATATAATGTAATTTGTAGATTATGGTCCCTTTGATAGAATCTGAAAGTTTAGTTAATGTAGCATGTTCATAAACAAAGAGATCCCTCTTTGTTTGATACGAAGGGTCAGACAAGGGTTATACAGTGGCGTTTAGTATCCATCGGAAGAGTATTTAATTAGCAATATTCCGGTGTTGGTTTGAAGCGGATTAATCGCTCGTGCGAATAGTTATGGACATAAGAAGTTTATGTACTTTTACTATTATTTGCACTCACTTATCCATGCGGCGGGAAACCTAGTTTCCCACCCACCTGAGCAGTTGGAAATAGTCACAGCCCACCTGTATGAATCAACCTATGACCTTTTGTTATAATGCGAAGACGAATTCCTGTGTCCAATGAACAATGAGATTGTAGGGACCATTGTACTGTATTGTGTGTAGTGTATAAAAGGACAAGCCGATCTGATCCAGCTCTCTATTCTCTTCAACGGTTCTCATTGCTGATAATCGGGAGCTGGATATCCAGAGGCGCATGCGATTGTTTCCCTTGAGCGTAAGTTTTCTCCGCAATCATATTGTCTTTCTTGTTATTGTGAGCCATATATCTCTCTCTCTTCTCCTCTTTCTCTTAAGTGTTATTGTACTGCTATTGTATTTCATGTGTAGTTATCTGGTTAGGTAGTCTATGTTATATTGGTAGTGTATGACTTGTATTGTATTATTCTTTTTGAACGTTCATTCATTTCCTTAAAAGGCGTTAGACCCTTAGACCAGTATTGTGTGTGTGTTCATTATATTGCAGTGGGTAATAGGAGCGTCTCTATCGCTCAAACAGCTTTAGTGTAAACCAGCTTACACTGTGTTGCATTTTCACCTTATCACTGCACAAGGGTTTACAGTATAAGTACATTGTTTATGGTATAGTTATAAAGGTTTAATACTGTGAGCGTCTGCGCCGCTGGTGATCTCCTCGTGGTCCTGAGCGTCCGCTACGCTAATAGCGTATCATTACGGTAATCAGCAGCCTATAGCGTGCCTCCCTGTGATCTCTTGGCCGTAAGTGAACGTGACGCTCGAGCGTCTCGACTACGACTAAGCGATTGTTACGCAACGTGCGTACCCTTACGGTATACCATACGCCAATAGCGTACTGTGTTCTTTCACCTTTTAGAGGGTTTTAAGTAAGATAAATATTCAGCTTTATCAATTGGCGGCTCGTCCGTCCTTCACATATCTGTACTAGGTAATTCCAGCAGACATTATCCATCAGCAAAGGGCGGGAGGTCATATTCCTCGTAGTGCTGTCTGGATAAGCGTCTGCTTCGCTTAGTAAAGGGTGCTGAAGGAATCCGGGACCCGGAGGTAAGAACAATACGCTAGTGTTTTTTTTTTTTTAAACTGTTTATTTCTGTCTTGCGTACGCACGCACGCATATATCTGCATTTCTTTTCATTCGTGTATTTTCATATCACTCTCCTGTTTGCCATTTCACAATTGTTAACGTGCTGAGAAAGATTTGTTGCTATTGGTAGTTAAAGAGTAAAAATGATACATTAAAGGGTAATTTGTAAAACACACGCACAGCTTTGCCTGAGATACAAGGAGAGACCTGTGTGGTGCTCGGTAGATGATTACAGTTAAAGATCATCTACATTGATAAACGTGCTAATTGTATTTTTGTGGCCAGCGTACACGTGTCGCTAACAAAAGGGTGAGACTAGCGTACGCAACACAAAGGTCGACGCACGCAGCGTATATTACGCAACGGAGCGTCTGGGTACGCCCACCGAAACTCAAATCGCACAATAGCATTGTTTTAGTGGGGGCGGTATAGTATAGCCACGCGATAATAGCACAAATTGATTTCAGTTTTCCAAAACGTAGTTTAAATACCTTACTTTACTGTAATGCCTCTGGGGAGAGCTATCAGATTACGGGAAAATTATTTTTCTGATCAGAAGACTATAGAATGATAGTGGGTTGAAAACGGTATGAGTGTATTGAACTCCTCTTGGTGAAGTCTTGGTGAAATCTTGGTGCTTGGTGAATCACGGTCAAGGTGAATACGTGATGAGCACGGTCTAAGTGAAAACGTGCGACGGAGTGTGATAAAGTTTTTGTATTACGCTCCGGCTGTTTTGGAGCACAGTAGGGAGACTCCAATGATCCTACCATTTATGGGCAACAAGTGTCTATAAGTGGTACGATTGGACCGCACGGTTGTATGTGTGACCAATAACGCAAGGTGAAATTGCCCCCATGCGTGTTGTAGGGAGCACATGCAAGCGTGATTTGTGTAAAGAAAAAGGAAGGGAATTTTCGCTGGTCTCAGGAAAATCTCTAGAGGTAGGGCCTGCAACGGCTACACGTGTCTGCTAGAAGGCGGACCGGGGATACCCGGAGCAGAAGAAGCTGGTGGAAGAGCTTGGAGAACTCCCACCGTAGACTTCTGTGTTTGGTGCATTTTAGGTCTGTGTTCCACAATGGAAGCCAAGTGCACAACACAGGGACGTTTAGCAGTCAGAGTTCAGGCTGCAGAGGCTTGCAGACCCCGAGGGTCTGCTCGGTTAGTAATGTGGGGGAGATATGGTCCCCACACTGAGACCTTTTGTGACGAATGGACACGAATGACTGTGGGGGATAAAGCACCATTTCCTGGGATAGGTAGTTTTGACTCAGAGGTATTGCATAATTTAAGGCGGAGGATCTGTCTCATAAAATCCTGGAAACAACGAGTTAAACATTATGATTGTTTGCAGTTATGGCAACAGGAAAGTGAAATGCAAAGAAATTTAACTTACATACCTGATTTTCATCTTGAGAGGAGAGACATGGCAATGGAGAGGATTATGGTTGCGGAGAAAAGCACAATGTTGTACGATGAAAATGCACTTAGTAACTATATTAAGAATGAAAGTAACAAACGTAATAAGGTTTATAAAAATGAAAGTGTTAAATGTACAACTATTAACCCATGCAAGTCGCACCCCATGTTAAACTTTCCTCAGGATCACCAGCAAGAAAGTGAGCCCAGCACGATGTCGGCACCTTTTCCAGCAGCCATCATACAAGACATCCAGGTGGACGCGACCAAATCGGTAAAGGCAGTAATCAAACCCCCTAATGGAGGGTCAGGTGAGGTCGTGTCCACAGGTACGTATGGTGTTATACATCACGCACAAACAAATGTACCTCATATTGTAGAACCAACTCAGAATGACGTTATTGGACTTAATCCTGTCAGGGTAATTGCAGTACCAAATGGGAAAACTGACACTTCAGGAGTCACTCCTGTCAGGAACATCGCCATGCACTGCCCCTTTTCCCGAACAGAATTAAGAACAATTTTGTCTGAATTTCCTGACCCTAGGAAAGACTTAGTTGCATGTCAAAAGTATATTAGAGAGCTAGGAAATTCTGCAGAGCCAAATAACAAAGATTGGAGGACAGTTTTGAGGGCATGTTTACCCCCCGATGTCGACTCAGTGAAATTTATCGCTGATTGTAAGCTAGATGAGGAAGTACCACTAACAGACAAGTATAACCAAGATAATGTAAAAAGAATCAATCTACAGTTAGGAGTATATTTTCCTGCAGTAGTAAAATGGAATAAAATCTTTACAATAAGACAAAAAGAAAGTGAACCCACACCAGAGTATTTTCATCGGGCTCTGCAGGATATGGCTAGGTACACTGGTATAGATGACATTGAAACTAATGTACACCACAGAGAGGTAGCTGTGTCTGTATTAATGGACGGCTTAAAAGACACACTAAGAATCAGGGTACAAACCTCTCTACCTCACTGGAGAGGTATCTCGGTGGCTGCATTAAGAGAGTCCGCTATCGAGCATGACCGCAATATCCGAAGAACCAGGGAAGCACAGGGAGAGCGATTGATGGTAATGAGCATCCAAGCACTAGAGGAGGCATCAAGTCGACCAAAACCCCAGGCCCCTAGCACATGGAGGAAGCCAAGGATTTGTTATCTTTGTAGAAGAGAAGGGCATTATGCCAGCAACTGTAACAGCACACATAAAGTCAGACCCCCTAGACAAAGAAATGAGCAAAATTATGACACACCAAATTATAATCAGGGATCATATAGGAAGAATTTTGGGCCACACCCATAATATATAGTCAGGAAAGGTGATCATTAGGACTGATGGTAAGCCTGAGGTAACGGTTAATAAAGTGGGAGGTCATTCCCTGAAGACACAGGAATGACCGGGTGAAACGTTGTAAATGTATCTGTTAAATGTTTTTTCTTCTCTCCCCATCTCTGACGATTATTGATAGGACTCACACATTGCATATCTACTTGGTCTTTGCAGAAGTCTACCAAACCCCAGCATGACCTACCCACATCAATGTATCCTGGCCAGATACAAAGGGTGGAGTATGGAGGTGCTGGTGGGAGGGACTGCGCAAGGAAACCATTGGACATGTAGATATGACAGCCTGATGAACAAAGTTTTTAAAAAAATGTTTGAAAAATGTTTTTTTACCTGTTGTTGTTTATTGTTGATTTATGTGATATATACATATATGAATTGTTCTCTCTCTTTTGTTTTTTTGTTTTCTCTCTTCTTTCTCATGTTTCATGTTTTAAAGATGGTATGTCACACATCAGTTAGACAAATGGTAATGCAAGATTTTTGCTCCTTACAGAAAGATCGCTGATTTGGAAGGAATATTGTATCACCAGAGTGTTCGGTTGGAAGACTGAGAGACAGCACCTTTGAGATGACAGCAGAACAAGAAGAACAACAAGACTAGAGAACTAATTATCGTAACAAGTTTCTCTCCCCCTCAAACTGTTTTTCTGTACCCCCATTACAAATTTCTCCTTTTCTCCTCCTGTAAGATGGACTTGCCCCAAGAGACTGTGATACGGATTTTCCTGTTGACCATGATGTTGACCAGAGCAGTCTGTTTCGGTGAGAGTACCAGTGAGGTCGAGAAAGGATCCAGAATGGATTTCTGATGACTGAGACGGAGGTGTAAATTTCCAATAGCAACACAATCACCAAGCAAAGGCGAGTACCGGAAACGATCTAGCAGCCATGTTATTTGTAAACATTGTGAAGGATTGTTAGCTGAAGAAAACTGTATCTGTAGGCTCTGTGACAATGTAGTTGAGGATGGGTGCATCAAGAAATGCCAATCCAGTTTTAATATCCACATGGACCGGCATCCATTGAGTGACTATCACTCATTAGTGGGTAATGTGTTAAATCAGACAGATTGTTGGGTATGCTCTCAAGTACCTCAAGGCCATAGTAAATCAGGCTTAGTACCATTCCCTTTAACGATAGGGAAGGTACTTGAGCTAAAGGGTGGGAGACCGGTGGACAGGAGGTTTAATATCTCCAGCCCTCCTAGTTTGAAGCTCCACCAATATCATGTGGATAAGTCCCTAATATGTTTTAACATTTCCAATCCCCGAAAGCCGGGAAATTGGGAAGTGTCATGGAGTAACCAAACCATGACCTTTTCATATAGAGCAGATAGAATGCCTACAGATACAGAGCTTATACGCCACATAGCCAGTAGAGAAAAATCTTTCCGATATAGGTATACCCTAGGAAGTAGGATTACGAGAGTTGGAGAGGTATCACCAGGATACTGTGCACATATCATACAAACTGATACGTGTACTAGACAGATGGGAGAATTAGGGTTAGGAGATTTCACATGGAAGATGTGTAAAATGGTTATGTCCTACTCCGTCCCATATGTTCTCCCCGATGATGCATATTTCATATGCGGGAGGAAGGCGTATAAGTGGCTTGCCCCAAACTCTGAAGGATTGTGTTATATTGGAAAAGTACTGCCTGAAGTAATGACTGTATCACATGCCAAAATGAAAGATATACACCGTGGTGCCCAAGCTCCTTATACTCACACCCATTACGAGCACGTAGTTAAAAGGCAACTGACAGAAAGGACAGAGCATTCGGCCTCTGACATGATCCATGAATCCACCGGGATTCAGGTTCTACTTGCGCTAGATTTCACTCGCACCGCTAGAGGAGTGCTGAACTATAGGTATATCTCTGCGCTTGCAAATTTATTAGACAATATCACAGAAATGTATGATGACACTTTTAGGTATACTGGAAGAGAGCTTCAAGCTTATAAAACAGAACTGGTTCAGCATAGGATGATTCTCAATTATCTCACAGCAGTGACAGGTGGATATTGTGTCACACTGGCAACGCAGTACGGCGTGAAATGCTGCACATATATTACGAATAGTACAGAGGATCCGGTCGAGGTCATAGACCAAAAGATGGATGACATTCTCCAATTAAAGTGGGAATTTCGCAGGAGACACAATCTCACCCTTGCTGCTGTGGGTAATGAGCTGACTGGTTGGGTGTCATGGTTGAACCCGCTAAATTGGTTCTCTGGTTTAGGAGAATGGGCTCAAGGAGTCATAATGGATGTAGGGAAGTTTTTCCTATGTATCTTGGGTGTTGTCATATCGATTGGCTTGATATTTAGATGCGGTCAGGTTTTAATGAAGTGCAAACGTAGTACCAGGGTAATGAGTCTAAGGAGTGAGGAAATTGTAATTCCAATGGATTTGATTTATGACCCAACGGTAGAGACAATGATGTGATGAAAATGCGATTATACGGTCCGTTTCTTTCACCTGTTTCTCCGTTTTCTCCAAGGTAAAAAGACCCACTTGGACGAGGAATTTGATGATCCTGTACACAGACAACAGATGGATTAAAGAAGAAGTTTTGACAACCTTATACACAGATAATTGATGAACTATGCCATAGACCCCCAGTTTCCCTAGAAATTTTAAATTTACGCTAGCCCAATACTTTTGTAAGTCTATGGACATTGACAAAGCTTTTTGCCCACACTTTTTGGCAAAAGCCCAAAGAAGACTGCATTCAACAGACACCAGACAAGACTTCAACCGACAAATGTTCATTAACCTGACATAGAATACCACTGCATTTACCATAATTGTTCTTTATCTTCATTTCTACAACCTTCAGGTACTGACACACATAGTCGATAGGGAATACAGGCACAGATATCAGCAATCACATATCCCCCCATTCATGTATCATCAACTAAAATGTGCTCCCCCATTTTGTTACAACTAAAATCCGAAAAGAGCTCGGTAAAGTTTGACAGCCCATCCACAGACCCTTAAATACGGGATAAGAAGGAATTCAAATGTATACTTCGCAATACCTCGAAGCTTGATTTACAACACGTACGGCACGATGATACATGACCCCCCAAACATGGATTCATACACACATGCTTCTGCTATCACACTAGGTCATACCCTTTTCTCTCCTTCTCCTCTCCTCCCCTACCCAACCATAGAAATGTATTTACACATGACATATATTTTTCTCTTTTTGAAATGTTTTAGGAAGTGGCAGTTATTGGTGACTGCCAAAGGGTGGACTGTCAAAGTCAGAAAAATATCATGATGCACACTGCCATATTTGCACCTCATATAGGTCCGCGCTGCGCATGCGTGCGCTCTCCCGTGCGTACGCATACCCGCTGTTACGTGCACCCGCAGGCGCACGGTATGCGCATTTACGGTAGAGTTTATGTGTGCCTAGCGTGCGACTCAATCGTTACATATTTTAATCATATAATGTATTTTGTAGATTATGGTCCCTTTGATAGAATCTGAAAGTTTAGTTAATGTAGCATGTTCATAAACAAAGAGATCCCTCTTTGTTTGATACGAAGGGTCAGACAAGGGTTATACAGTGGTGTTTAGTATCCATCGGAAGAGTATTTAATTAGCAATATTCCGGTGTTGGTTTGAAGCGGATTAATCGCTCGTGCGAATAGTTATGGACATAAGAAGTTTATGTACTTTTACTATTATTTGCACTCACTTATCCATGCGGCGGGAAACCTAGTTTCCCACCCACCTGAGCAGTTGGAAATAGTCACAGCCCACCTGTATGAATCAACCTATGACCTTTTGTTATAATGCGAAGACGAATTCCTGTGTCCAATGAACAATGAGATTGTAGGGACCATTGTACTGTATTGTGTGTAGTGTATAAAAAGACAAGCCGATCTGATCCAGCTCTCTATTCTCTTCAACGGTTCTCATTGCTGATAATCGGGAGCTGGATATCCAGAGGCGCATGCGATTGTTTCCCTTGAGCGTAAGTTTTCTCCGCAATCATATTGTCTTTCTTGTTATTGTGAGCCATATATCTCTCTCTCTCTCTTCTCCTCTTTCTCTTAAGTGTTATTGTACTGCTATTGTATTTCATGTGTAGTTATCTGGTTAGGTAGTCTATGTTATATTGGTAGTGTATGACTTGTATTGTATTATTCTTTTTGAACGTTCATTCATTTCCTTAAAAGGCGTTAGACCCTTAGACCAGTATTGTGTGTGTGTTCATTATATTGCAGTGGGTAATAGGAGCGTCTCTATCGCTCAAACAGCTTTAGTGTAAACCAGCTTACACTGTGTTGCATTTTCACCTTATCACTGCACAAGGGTTTACAGTATAAGTACATTGTTTATGGTATAGTTATAAAGGTTTAATACTGTGAGCGTCTGCGCCGCTGGTGATCTCCTCGTGGTCCCGAGCGTCCGCTACGCTAATAGCGTATCATTACGGTAATCGGCAGCCTATAGCGTGCCTGCCTGTGATCTCTTGGCCGTAAGTGAACGTGACGCTCGAGCGTCTCGACTACGACTAAGCGATTGTTACGCAACGTGCGTACCCTTACGGTATACCATACGCCAATAGCGTATTGTGTTCTTTCACCTTTTAGAGGGTTTTAAGTAAGATAAATATTCAGCTTTATCAGTATAAAAAAAAAGACACCACAGGTATACAATGTAGTTGGATGAATACTATAGTATACTTATGGACGACGAGTGACGACACAGAGGTAGGTACAGCAGTGGCCTACCGTACTGCTATATACAGTATAATGGACCTGGTGGACACTGTCAGCAGACTGCGTTTATAGTATAAAAAAAAAAGACACCACAGGTATACAATGTAGTTGGATGGATACTATAGTATACTTATGGATGACGAGTGACGACACAGAGGTAGGTACAGCAGTGGCCTACCGTACTGCTATATACAGTATAATGGACCTGGTGGACACTGTCAGCAGACTGCGTTTATAGTATAAAAAAAAAGACACCACAGGTATACAATGTAGTTGGATGGATACTATAGTATACTTATGGACGACGAGTGACGACACAGAGGTAGGTACAGCAGTGGCCTACCGTACTGCTATATACAGTATAAAGGACCTGGTGGACACTGTCAGCAGACTGCGTTTATAGTATAAAAAAAAAGACACCACAGGTATACAATGTAGATGGATGGATACTATAGTATACTTATGGACGACGAGTGACGACACAGAGGTAGGTACAGCAGTGGCCTACCGTACTGCTATATACAGTATAATGGACCTGGTGGACACTGTCAGCAGACTGCGTTTATAGTATAAAAAAAAAAGACCACAGGTATACAATGTAGATGGATGGATACTATAGTATACTTATGGACGACGAGTGACGACACAGAGGTAGGTACAGCAGTGGCCTACCGTACTGCTATATACAGTATAATGGACCTGGTGGACACTGTCAGCAGACTGCGTTTATAGTATAAAAAAAAAGACACCACAGGTATACAATGTAGTTGGATGGATACTATAGTATACTTATGGACGACGAGTGACGACACAGAGGTAGGTACAGCAGTGGCCTACCGTACTGCTATATACAGTATAAAGGACCTGGTGGACACTGTCAGCAGACTGCGTTTATAGTATAAAAAAAAAGACACCACAGGTATACAATGTAGATGGATGGATACTATAGTATACTTATGGACGACGAGTGACGACACAGAGGTAGGTACAGCAGTGGCCTACCGTACTGCTATATACAGTATAATGGACCTGGTGGACACTGTCAGCAGACTGCGTTTATAGTATAAAAAAAAAAGACCACAGGTATACAATGTAGATGGATGGATACTATAGTATACTTATGGACGACGAGTGACGACACAGACGTAGGTACAGCAGTGGCCTACCGTACTGCTATATACAGTATAATGGACCTGGTGGACACTGTCAGCAGACTGCGTTTATAGTATAAAAAAAAAAGACACCACAGGTATACAATGTAGATGGATGGATACTATAGTATACTTATGGACGACGATTGACGACACAGAGGTAGGTACAGCAGTGGCCTACCGTACTGCTATATACAGTATAATGGACCCGGTGGACACTGTCAGCAGACTGCGTTTATAGTATAAAAAAAAAAGACACCACAGGTATACAATGTAGTTGGATGGATACTATAGTATACTTATGGACGACGAGTGACGACACAGAGGTAGGAACAGCAGTGGCCTACCGTACTGCTATATACAGTATAATGGACCTGGTGGACACTGTCAGCAGACTGCGTTTATAGTATTAAAAAAAAAGACACCACAGGTATACAATGTAGATGGATGGACACTATAGTATACTTATGGACGACGAGTGACGACACAGAGGTAGGTACAGCAGTGGCCTACCGTACTGCTATATACAGTATAATGGACCTGGTGGACACTGTCAGCAGACTGCGTTAATAGTATAAAAAAAAAGACACCACAGGTATACAATGTAGATGGATGGATACTATAGTATACTTATGGATGACGAGTGACGACACAGAGGTAGGTACAGCAGTGGCCTACCGTACTGCTATATACAGTATAATGGACCTGGTGGACACTGTCAGCAGACTGCGTTTATAGTTATATAGTATTAAAAAAAAAGACACCACAGGTATACAATGTAGATGGATGGATAGTATACTTATGGACGACGAGTGACGACACAGAGCTAGGTACAGCAGTGGCCTACCGTACTGCTATATACAGTATAATGGACCTGGTGGACACTGTCAGCAGACTGCTAAACTAGTATAAAAAAAAGCCACCACAGGAGTGTTTTTCAGGCAGACAAACGTATACTGGTGGTCACTGTCCGCAAAACTGTGCACTGTACTCCTGCTATAGCTGCTCCCCAGTCCCCACAATTAGGCAGTGTGAGCACTCAGCACAGATATATATCATGCAGCACACTGAGCACAGATATGGTATGGAGCGTTTTTTTCAGGCAGAGAACGGATAAAAAAAACTAGCAAAACTCTGCACTGTACTCCTCCTAACAGCTGCTCCCCAATCCTCCCCACAATAAGCTAAGCAATCAGATCAACTTTGTAGTATTAATAAGTATAAACGGAGAGGACGCCGGCCACGTCCTCTCCCTATCAATCTCAATGCATGTGTGAAAATGGCGGCGACGCGCGGCTGCTTATATAGAATCCGAATCTCGCGAGAATCCGACAGCGGGATGATGACGTTCGGGCGCGCTCGGGTTAACCGAGCCATACGGGAGAATCCGAGTATGGCTCGGACCCGTGTAAAAAGGCTGAAGTTCGGGGGGGGTTCGGTTTCTCGGAAACCGAACCCGCTCATCACTAATGAAAAGTAATGTGATTCAAAAGGCCACCTACTTCCAATGCTCCTTGCAGAACCAGATTATCAACAAGGTGGTACAGAGAGTCACCCAGGGTCCGGCGGTCTTAGGGTGCCTGAGACTCACTTGCCACCACCATGAGGCTACTGAAGGGGCATGGAGGTGCTCTGTGTGGCACTCCTATAGCACAAGGCTGCCCTGGATGTCAGAGGGTGTGACAAGCCAGAACTTAAGTGAATAGAGAGCCCAGATGGAAAGTAAGGGTGTTGTCCCTGATAGACGGCATAGCATTTCAGGTGCAGTGCACATATATATACGGCAGGTCCATGCATGCTAAGACTGGTGGTGCGGTAAATTACTGCTCACTGCTGCAGCAAGCAGATTATTGCTAAGTTGTCCTAGCGATTTTATTTTAATAAACAGTCCTGAAACAAAGACTTTTGGAGTGATTTGATAAATAGATGGCTAAGAGCCATAGGTGGTCATTCCGAGTTGTTCGCTCGCTGACGATTTTCGCAGTGCAGCGATTAAGTGAAAAAATGGCAAAAATGCGCATGCGCATGGTACGAAGAGTGCATGCGCTAAGTACTTTCACACAAAACTTTGTAGATTTACACAAGCTCGAGCAACGTTTTTTCATTGCTCGAGTGATCATAGTGTGATTGACAGGAAGTGGGTGTTTCTGGGCGGAAACTGGCCGTTTTCAGGAGTGTGCTAAAAAACGCAGGTGTGCCTGGAAAAAACGCAGGAGTGGCTGGAGAAACGGGGGAGTGGCTGGCCGAACCCAGGGCGTGTTTGTGACGTCAAACCAGGAACTAAACGCACTGAGGTGATCGCAATCTGTGAGTAGGTCTGGAGCTACTCAGAAACTGCAGAGAATTATTTAGTAGCAGTTCTGCTAATCTTTCGTTCGCTATTCTGCTAAACTAAGATACACTCCCAGAGGGCGGCGGCTTAGCGTGTGCAATGCTGCTAAAATCTGCTAGCGAGCGAACAACTCGGAATGAGGGCTATTGTTTCTGAAGCTAACATACCCTTGTTTTTGGGATGGGTAAGGGACCCCAATGGTGAGGATTCCAACAGTTTTTACAAGGTAAGCTAACCCTACCTTGTAGCCTCCCCTAAACCCTCCCTATCCACAGAATAACCCTAAGCCTCCCTACTCGCAGCCTAACCCTCCCCAACATACTTACATTTGGGATTCTGGCTGCTGGGATCCCGGCATTGGGATTCTCACCACCAATATGAATGTTGGGATGTCAACTACATCCCCTCTTTTTTTATGTGTTGCCGTAGCATTTGTCAGAACGTTACAGTACATATTCTATTTTTCTGTGCTTACTGCAGGTGAGGACGCACCAATCGATATTTCAGCATCTATGGGTGCTGACTTTGGGCATCTGACATCTTGAACATATGGACACATGGATCTACACCAGGGAAGAACTAAGCAGCATTAGCATAAAGACACAGACAAAATTGTGGAAAAACATGCAGCGGGAGACGTGTCTAAAGGGAGGTACACATGTAGCGATGTGTGCTTAAATTCTAAGCAATCTGACTAGATTGCTTAGAAATGAAGCACACATTCACTCCGTTTGTATACCCCATAGCCATAGTTATGCGCGGCCCTGCACGTCTCTATTGCCGGTTCTAGATTGGCTGGGTGTAGTGAGCGTCCCCTGAATGCTGAGCGGGGGGAGAGATGTGAGCTGAGCGTTCTGTGCTAGATCGCTCAGCAGACATCTCCACGTGTGTACCCCCCTTTATTCTGACTCAGAATAAACCCATATTTATGCAGTGGTGCTGAAAGGGAAGGGGGGGGGGGGGTGTTGCTTACTCTTTACCTGGACCATCCAATATGGAAACAAAGATTAAAATTTTCAATTTGAGCAATCATATTCTGGCCAGGGAAGAGATCTCCCTTCTAGAAAAAGGTCTCAAGTTTGCACCAGCACTTTCTTTAAATAAATTCAGCACTTATGTAGATTTGCACAAATTTATTAGAAAGTTATGTATCAAAAAATTCTTCTTAATGAAAGAAGACGACACCATGATGAATATTCCAGAAATGGGAAACACCCCTTTTAAACCGAAGTCAATTTTTAACCCGATGCATGTTAAAGGGAATTTTATTGAGACTTTTTTAAAATTAGTGGCAGATGATATTCAACAGATGGAAGCAAGGATTCCCAGACCCAATTTAACTTTTAAAGAACGAGAGGCACTGAAAAGTCTAAAAGCTAATGGGGACCTGGTAATCAAACCTGCGGACAAAGGGGGGGGAGTGGTCATAATGACAAGGGAGGATTATGAGAATGAAATAATAAGACAAATAGAGGATGGGACCACTTACCATCGATTGAGATCAGATCCGACGGAGAAAATACAAAAGGCCTTATACAAATTGATTGAAGAATACCATCAGAAGGGAACTCTACAGGAACGGGAAATGAAGTTTATCTGCATTACGGAACCTGTTATTCCAGTTATTTATGTCCTGCCGAAGGTCCACAAGGACCCAGAAAAACCCCCGGGTCGCTCAATTGTCTCAGGGATAGGCTCAATAACCTCCAATTTGTCTGAGTATATTGACTTTTTTCTACAGCCTTTGGTCTCTAAAAACAAGGTACATTTGAAAGATACAGGAGACTTCCTAAGGATGATGAAGGAATTACCATGGGAGGACGGACTGATCTTAGTTACAGCCGACGTCCGGTCACTGTATACTATAATTGAACATAGGGCGGGCTTAAGATCACTACAAATAGCCCTCACCAACAGCGGTCTTAATAAGGACCTCCAAGATTTTCTCCATAAGGGAGTGAGTTTTATCTTGGAAAACAATTATTTTTCCTTCAATGGTACCTTTTACCTCCAATGTGTGGGGACGGCCATGGGCACCAGGTTCGCTCCGAGTTATGCCAACATCTTTATGGGACAGTGGGAAGATGAATACATCTGGAACCACTGCCCCTTCGGAGCGAACCTGGTGCTATGGAGAAGGTATATAGACGATGTCTTTTTTGTATGGAAAGGTGGAGAGACCCTTTTAGATGAATTTTGTAGTTATTTGAATATGAATGATTTAAAGATCCATTTTACTTTTGAAAAAAGTTTTGAAACCGTCAACTTTTTAGATGTATCGGTGTACGTAGAGAGTGGTAATTTTAATACTATGACTTTTAAAAAACCCACTGATTCAGGAGCATATATTGATGCTAAAAGTTGCCATCATCCAGACTGGCTGAGTTCAATTCCCGAGGGACAATTCAGGCGACTGAAGAGAAACTGCACAAAGGAAGAAATCTTTCTTAAACAAGCAGAAGAAATGCAGGAGAGATTTGAAGCGTCTGGATACAATAAAGAGAAAGTCTCAAGTGCCAAGAATAAGATAGCCAGAATAGACAGAAATATCCTACTAGAACCCAAGGAATCAGCGGGAAAAAGGGAAAATCCGGATTTCAACTGGGCTTTTATATCTACGTACAATAGTCAATATAGGGACATAGAGAAAATCTTAGTCAGACACTGGAAGGTTTTAAAAAAAGATCCGGTTATCGGGCCAGCGATCCCGATAAAACCAAAGTGTATTTTTAGAAAGGCACCTAACCTAAGAACTAATCTGGTGAAAAGTGCTTACCCTCCTAAGAAAGCTATGAGCACGATTAAATCAAAAGGCTTTTTTCGCTGCGGCCTCTGCTTAGGATGCAGAGGGGTCAAGTCTGAGGTCAGCAAGATTACACAAGTAACCATTAATAAACGGGATTGAAAGGTAGATGAATTCATCACGTGTAACACATCAAATGTCGTTTATGCGATAGAGTGTACGTGTGGCCTTTGGTATTTGGGCCGCACCTCTAGACCACTTAAAACCCGCATTAGTGAGCATCTAAGAAATATAAGGAAAAGCTTAAATACACATGCTCTATCTGAACATTTTAGGGTCACGCACCAAAGCAGCACCGCAGCCATTAGACGGTTCTGTGGAATTAAGCATGTTAAGGGCAATTGGAGATGCAAGGATGTCTCTAGCCAGCTAGCCAAGAAAGAAATGCAGTTGATTTATGAGCTTGGCACTTTAAAACCGGGAGGAATCAATTCAGACTTTGAGATTAAGTGGTTCCTCTAGAATCCATTTATCCTGATTCAGATGATCTTTTAGGATACCCACCTCTATACCTTTTAGGATATTTTTTAACAGGGGCATTTTAACATGTGATTTTTAATTAAGTGTGTTTTTATGCTATGTTAATGTGTATGAGTACCGTATATTTATTTGTTTTTTAAATTTTAGGGAGTTATGGATAGTGCAAGATGGACAGTTAGCATCATATAGGATGAGCTTAAAATTACGAGGGCATCCTCCTGTCCAAATAAATACAACAAAAGCCAAGATCTGTATCCTCTAATATAGTATGCGGACCTGAAGCCGGGACGATCAGATTCACCGGTCCCCATGACAACGGGACCGGAAGTGACGTCACATCAGAACCCCACTGCCGTATCTGATATTAAAAGTATAGGAGGATAGAATTAAGCCCATGGACAAGAACTTTAATAAACGTCGAACATCTGTGACCTTAATGGATCTGAGTTGACACGAGCACGGCGCCACTACCACAGATCATTTAGAGACGCCGGTCGCCATGACAACGAGACCGGAAGTGACGTCGCGCAACATGTATCCATGACGACGCATTCTCCCATTCATTCCTTTTATTATTTCAAACAGGAAACCGGTATGCAAAAACGGGTTACCAAGGTAACTGATCCACCCACTGCATGGAGATTGGGGTTGCTATGGACACTCCAGCAAAGGATCATGGGACTCTTAGTACATCATGTTGTATAGGATCCACCTGGGTGCCTAGTGATTCCATTGGAGGATGGACATTTAAATACCAGGAAGAAGAGAGCACTGAATCATTCAGCTTGAAAACCTTGACAAAGACCCCAGCTAGGGGTAGAAACGCGTTGGTTGTTTCCTGACAAGCTTGGGGACGGACGCTAAGGACCGGTGTCGAGTAAGAACTGCATGGTGGGACTATCCGGAAATCCCTGGTTACATCTTTCATGCGCTTTCTGAACTGTCTAAACAACAGTTCTGAATTATCCGGTAATTAGCCCGTATACCTATTGTACTTGAAGGGATTGTGCAATATTTTGGATTTTTTTATTATTACTTTTACCATATTGTATGTTATATATGTTTACTATTAAAACGGTATTACACTATACATACCCTTTTCCTTTTATGGTACCCCGTTGTGAATAACAAAACTACGTGGAACAACAAGTACCAGCAGAAGATTAAGAAGCGCTAGTTAAGTCCCAGTTTCTATTCTTTGTTGTGCTCTTCACCTGGGCCTGTTGGAGGGTCCCGGGTCCAGCTGCCCCCCCCCCCCCCCCCCTTCTCTGTTATAGACAGCTGTGCTGGGGAGAGAGGCAGCTGCAAAGCAGTGTCCCGCTGTTGCAACCCCCCCCCCCCCACCCCAGCAGCTGTATCTGCCGCCCCCTGCTCCACCCCCCACCCCCCATGTGGAGCAGTGATCGCTTCACGGCCGCACAAAAGCTTTTTTTAAATATTCTCTTCGGAAGGGCTTGACCACACCTCCTTGCATTGGCCGTGCCCCCCTCCGAGTACCTGGGCACCCCTGCATATATGAGAATGCAAACTCCAATACAAACAGATGTGAAAGGCGCTTGTGTTTGATATTCCATAAACTTGCATTACAAATGTTGGTAATGCTGGTGATGCTGGTAATGTAGTGTGCTTGTGCCTATGTGACCTATGTGACTCCAGTGTTCATAGAGGGAATCATGGGAGAAGTCTTGACCTAAACACCAGCAGCATTGTGCAACTACGGAATCAGTGCTCTCACACATTGCTACATTCTCTCAATCTGGGACAGTTATAAACGTAGACTGATATAATACCTAATTACCACATACTGGCAGCTCTGCTGATTAATAACACAGAGATGACTGCTTACGCTGGACGGAGACCCAATTTATCACTGTTTTACACAAATTGCTCATACCCATCAAACTCCTAAAACATCTGGTCACATGCCGACTGAGATGTATTTTGCACTAAAGGGGACAGGGGTTGGAGGGGACGTGTAAGCACGGCCAAAGTACAATGGGGGTAATTCCAAGTTGATCGCAGCAGGAATTTTTTTAGCAGTTGGGCAAAACCATGTGCACTGCAGGTGTGGCAGATATAACATGTGCAGAGAGAGTTAGATTTGGGTGGGTTATTTTATTTCTGTGCAGGGTAAATACTGGCTGCTTTATTTTTACACTGCAAATTAGATTGCAGATTGAACACACCACACCCAAATCTAACTCTCTCTGCACATGTTATATCTGCCTCCCCTGCAGTGCACATGGGTGGTCATTCCGAGTTGTTCACTCGTTGCCGATTTTCGCTATATTGCGATTTTCCGCTTACTGCACATGCGCAATGTTCGCAGAGCGCATGCACTTAGTTAATTTGCTCAAAAGTTAGGTATTTTACTCACGGCATTACGAGGATTTTTCATCGCTGTGGTGATCGTAATGTGATTGACAGGAAGTGGGTGTTTCTGGGCGGAAACTGGCCGTTTTATGGGAGTGTGTGTAAAAACGCTGCCGTTTCGGGGAAAACGCGGGAGTGTCTTTAGAAACGGGGGAGTGGTTGGGCGAACGCTGGGTGTGTTTGTGACGTCAAACCAGGAACGAAACTGACTGAGCTGATCGCAGTGGCTGAGTAAGTCTGGAGCTACTCAGAAACTGCTAAGAAAGGTCTATTCGCAATATTGTGAATCTTTCGTTCGCAATTTTGAGAAGCTAAGATACACTCCCAGAGGGCGGCGGCTTAGCGTGGGCAATGCTGCTAAAAGCAGCTAGCGAGCGAACAACTTGGAATCACCCCCATGGTTTTGCCCAATTGCTAACAGAATTCCTGCCGCGATCAAATGGGCATGTTAGCACAAACTGTATCCTGTGCTGACCACGAGAAATTCACATCTCTGACGCTGAAGGGAGGAGAGCGCAGCACGCATCTCTCCTGCCCCTCACTGCGTCCCCGTCTCCGGCAGTCATTTAAAATGTCTCTCGGCTGTCAGCAAATCAGAGCTTGCGGACCGGCTCTTGATTGGCTGCCGGCTCGTGAGCTTTGATTGGCTGACAGCCAGTGACACAGTGAGTGAGCACAGGAGAAAAGTGCACTGCGCTCTCTTCCCCTCAGCGTCAGAGACAGAAGTTGGCAGCAGCAGAGGAGGGTGAGCACCGCAGGGGGCATTTTTGTATCTGGCAGCACTGGGGGCATATATGTATCTGGCACAGCTGGGGGCATATGTATCTGGCACCGCTGGAGGCATATGTATCTGGTACCACTAGGGGCATATATGTATCTGACACCGCTGGTGGCATATGTATCTGGCACCACTGGAGGCATATGTATCTAGCACCACTGGGGGCATATATGTATCTGGCAGCACTGTGGGCATATGTATCTGGCACCGCTGGGGGCATATATGTACAGTATCTGTCATCGCTGGTGGCATATGTATTTGGCACTGCTAAAGACATGTATCTAGCACCACTGGGGGCATATATGTATCTGGCACCACTGGGGGCATATGTATCTGGCACCGTTGGGCATATATGTGTCTGGCACCACTGGGGGCATTTGTGTATCTGGCACCACTGGGGGCATATATGTATCTGGCACCGCTGGGGGCATTTGTGTATCTGGCACTGTGGGGCATTTGTGTATCTGGCACTGTGGGGCAATGTGTATCTGGCACTGTGCTGTGGGGTAATATGTATCTGGCACTGTGGGGCAATGTGTATCTGGCTGAGAGATGACACAAGGGGTAGGTGATAGTGTGCTGAGAGATGATGCAGGGGAGGTGATAGTGTGCTGAGAGGCGACATCGGGGGTAGGTGATAGTCATGTCGACATGCCCCATTTTCAGTGGGGCAATGTGTATAAGGGGCTCTACATGGTGTAATGGGGATAAGGGGCTCTGCATGGTGTAATGTGTATAAGGGACTCTGGATAGCATAATGTGTAAAAGGAGGCTCTGCATGGTGTAATGTGTTTAAGGGGCTCTGTGTGGCGTAATGTGTACAAGGGGCTCTGTGTGACAATGTGTATAAGGGGCTCTGTGTGGCATAATGTGTATAGGTGGCTCTGTGTGGTGTAATGTGTAATGGTGGCTCTGCCAGGCGTAATGTGTATTGATGGATCTACCAGGCGTAATGTGTATAAGGAGCTCTGCCAGGCATAATGTTTAGAGGTGGCTCTGCCAGGCATAATGTGTATAAAGAGCTCTGCCAGGCGTAATGTTTATAGGGAGCTCTGCCTGGTGTAATGTGTATAGGGAGCTCTTCCTGGCATAATGTGTATAAGGGGGCTCTGTCTGGCATAATGTTTATAGGGGGCTCTGCCTGGCATAATGTGTACAGGAGGTCTGCCTGGCATAATGTGTATAGGGGGCTCTGTCTGGCATAATGTGTATAGGGGCTCTGCCTGGCGTAATGTGCAAAGGTGGCTCTGCCAGGCATAATGTGTATAAGGGGGCTCTGTGTAGTGTAATGTGTATAGGGGGCTCTGCCTGGCGGATTGTGTGTAAGTGGCTCTGCCTGGTGTAATGTGTGTGAGGGTCTCTGCCTGGCATGATAATATGATGTTAGATGCATTACTCATGGGCATAATATGGTGTAAGGGGCATCATTTGGTGCAAGGGGCATTACTGTCTGGGGTATATATAATATGTTGCAAGGTGCATTACTGTGTGGAGCATAATATGGTACAGGGGCATTACTGTGTGGGTCATAATATGGTGCAAGGGGTATTACTGTCTGGGGTATATATGATATGTTGCAAGGTGCATTACTGTGTGGAGCATAATATGGTACAGTGGCATTACTGTGTGGGTCATAATATGGTGCAAGGGGTATTACTGTCTGGGGTATATATGATATGTTGCAAGGTGCATTACTGTGTGGGTCATAATATGGTGCAAGGGGTATCACTGTCTGCGGTATATATGATATGTTGCAAGGTGCATTACTGTGTAGAGCATAATATGGTACAGGGGCATTACTGTGTGGGTCATAATATGGTGCAAGAGGTATTACTGTGAGGGGCATAATACAGTGAAAGTTTTTTATTTCCTGAGGTGGCTAAGGTCTGGGGGTCAAAAACTGGGATGTAAGGTAGTCTTTTCCTGCAAGACCATGCCCATTTTAGCAAGACAACACCCATTTTAGCAAGGCAATGTCCCCTATTCAAATGTATATAGGCCCTCATTCCAAGTTGATCGCACATAGCAACTTTTTGCTGCTTGTGCGATCAACTTGACGCCGCCTATGGGGGAGTGTATTTTAGCATAGCAGGGCTGCGATCGCTTGTGCTGCCCTGTTATGCTAAAATAGTTTCCTGCAAAACAAGACCAGGGTCAGACTTACTTACCCTGTGCGACAGATCCAGTGACGAGGGTCCCGGGATTGACGTCAGACATCCACCCTACAAACGCCTGGACACGTCTGTGTTCGGATCTCCACGGCCGGAAAATGGTGAGTATCCGCCCCGGAATGCCTCCCCGCTGTCAATGTTCTTGCGATCTCGCTAGCGATCACTTTCTTCTCTCTTCTGGTTATTGCCCTGCGACAGCTGTCTCTGGGCAACGACGCGCATGCGCATTTGCGGGTGCCGCACATGTGCAGTTCCAACCTGTTCGCACCGCAGCTAAGAGCTGCTGCGTGCGAACAGGTCGAAATGACCCCCATAGGGGAGTCGCATTTTAGAATGTCTACGGGGGGGGGGGTCACATTTTTTTTATGTTCGCTCTGGGAGCCAAATTGTCCAGAAACAGCACTGATCATAGTCATTACCTCATATGGGCCCTCATTCCGACTTGATCGCTGGCAGGCTACTTTTAACACTGCGCATTGCGGCCCGCATGCATGCGCAGGACATACCCGGTCGCACAGCTGCAAAAAACTGCAGCGTGCAATCGGGTTGAAATGACCCCCCCCCCCCCTTATATTATCCCGCAACTAAGTAGTAAAAAGACCAAGCACCTGATCTACCTTTTGTCCTCTCATGGGCAGGCTGTCTTGCATTATTGTTGCAAGTTAGAGCAATCACAACTCCAAATAAAAATTAAAGTTCAAAAACTGTAAAATATGAATCTGTAAAATATAAATATGTAGAATTATATATTAATTAAATGTACACTGTTGTAAAATATATGAAGTAAATGCGCCAAATTGTAGTACCAACAATTCGCATTGCAGTTCTCTAGTTCATTTTATGCCCAATAGGAATGTCCTAGTACATTTTCTGCATCAAAGCAGGATGGAGGGAAGTGCAAATGTGTCCTGGGTGCCACTCGCTGCACCTTGGCCCCTGCATCATGACAGCAGGGTGTGCAGAACGTCACCCTGTGGCCAGTAGTGCTGCTTCAGTGCTACCCAGAGCATCCAAGGGATACTCCAGACACACCCTGCAGTTTGCAGAGGGCCTTGTGCATCCGGACCACCTCTCCACATTCTACCACCCCCAGCCTTGTCCCCTCGCATGACATCATGTGTTTGGGGGTGGTCCGCCACTGCCCCAACAGAAGTGCTCTAGTTCATTTTATATACCATAGTAGAGCCCTAGTTATTTTTATGCCCCAGAGTAGTGCTTTAGTTAGTTTTGTGACCCTAAGTAGTGCCACATGGTACACTGAGGTGAGGCAGAACCTATTCTGTCACACTAACATATACGCGGTATGTAGTTATGTGTCACAATACCTCCCCCTACATCCCGCCCCATCACAATCCTGACGGTTGGCATGCCGTCCAACAGGGACTATTCCCGCAAGAGGCTTGTTGCACTAAGCTCCCGCTCCCCCCCCCACACACACACACACACACACACACCGGGCATCTACTCACCCAAACCCATATACGCCAGAGATTTGGCTATATAAAGTATATAGAAAATTCACAGAATATATTAGAAATATCTTCTATGTATTATTCTAATCTTATTCTAATCATTTTTATAGTCAAAAGTAAAAAGTCTATGGCAGTGGAGACATAGACTCCGCACATCTCTGATCAAAACTCACCAAATATCCAGCAGTATATACTGCTGCATCCGTATTAAAATGCCAACGTGAACCCTTTGGCTCATAGCAGAATCAGCTTTATTGGCCAGGTATACTTGCGTATACTAGGAATTTGACGTCGGTTTGCTATACAACAACTTTTGAGGCTTCTAGTGGACCCGGCGGGGACGGCCCTGTAACATTTCTTGGGGACCAGGACGATAGTGGACCTTTTGAGACAGGAAGGGACTTTCTGTAGCTCCAGCGATTTGTTGAAGATCTTGGTGAATATGGGGGCGAGCTGACCTGCACATGCACTCAGGGCAGATGGTGACACTCCGTCAGGATCTGGAGCTTTCCTGGGTTTGGCCCTTTTGAACAGAGCCTCCACCGCTTCTTGGGCGACTTGCAGTGTCTGGAATTGGCCGTCGGTGTTCGGGGCATCGTAGAGGTGATTGTATGGGTCGCAAGGGACTTCTTTTGCGAATCTGCAATAAAAGTGGTCTGCTAGGTCTTGGTGCATGGTGGTGGACTTTGATGTTTTCTTGTAGATGGTTATGGATTGCATTCCTTTCCATACAGATACAGGGTCATTGGTAGAGAGATCGTTTGTCAGCTTGTCCGAGAACCGTTTTTTTGCTAGTCTGATTTCTTTAGTCAGTGAGTTCCTAGTTTGTATGTATAGTGCTCTGTCACTGCTGCTATAGGCCTCCTCTTTGGCCCAACAAAGTTACCTGAGCTGGGCGTTGAACCAGGGCTTGTTGTTGTGGTAAATGCGGTAAGTCTTGGTAGGTACTCACATGTCCTCACAGCAGCTGATGTAGGATGTGACAGTGTCTGTCAGGTTGTTCAGGTCGGTTGCCGAGGCCCCCCATTCCGTGCAGTCGAAGCAGGCCTGGAGCTTCATCTTACCCTCGTTGGTTCATTTCTTAACAGTCTTGATGACAGGATTAGCCGCTCTCAGCTTCTGTGTATAGGTAGGGAGTAGGTGGACGAGGCAGTGGTCAGATAGGCTGAGTGCAGCACGCGGGATAGATCGGAAGGCAGACTTGCGGGTAGTGTAGCAGTGGTCAAGGGTGCGCCCTTCCCTAGTGGGACACGTGACTTGTTGTTTGTACTTAGGTAGCACCTTGCTCAGGTTAGTTCTGTTGAGGTTGCCCAGCACTATAAGCAGAGAGTCTGGGTATTTTTGTTCTATGTCAGATATGCATAGGGCCAGGTGGTGCAGGGCTTCGTTCACGCAGGTGGGGGGGGGGGGAGGATGTACACTCCCACAAGGACATTTGAGGCAAATGAGGAATAGAAGGGGTTGCAGGTGATACTTAGCATCTCCAGGTGAGGGCTACATGATTTGCCTAGGATCGTGACATTGGTGCACCATCTGGATGTAGAAGCAGATGCCACCACCCTTCGTTTTTCCTGAGAGAACCTTGGAGAGATCGGCCCTGAAGAGACCAAAGCCTGGCAGAGACATCGGGTTGTACGCAATATGGTCATCCAGCCACGTCTCTGTAAAGCAGAGGACGGACGACCCTGTAATGCCTGACCCTACGCTGTTTGCCAGTGAGCGCACGTTCAAGAGCAGGATCGCGGGAAGTGCAGACCGGTGCCCTCGCTGCCGCCACCTCACTAGGGCGCCTGTGCGACAGCCTCTCCTCTGAGCCCAGGTCCTTCTACTAGGGCCGACATGAGGGCCTTCGTCATTCTCTTTCCGGGGCTGCCGATCCATCCGCCAGTCGCCGCCCGGGCTGCAGGGGGCCGCAGCCGCTCGGTCATCCACTTCGGCGTCCACAACACCTGCATCCCTGCCACAAAGGGCAGCAAGGGCTGCAAGGGCTGCTGATCCGCCAACCAACGGGCCCGAACGTGGGGTAAGCAACGCGGGAGTGCTCCAACTTAGGAAGGCTTTCCTGCTGTATTTGGTCACCGGTGGGGTAGACAAGGGCAGGGGAAAACAAGCGGAGACAGGTATTTTGGCTGAGCTGCATAGCTCCGGGGCAGCCATCAGCGACGCCATCTTGGATTGTGTGTAAATCTGGCTCTGGTACTAGCCAGTGCCTCCTCAGCCATTGACCTCACCCTACACCCCTTTTATGTACAGTATATACTGTAGCATGATCCACAGTAGTGCCCTGGGCTCCAGTTCCTAATTAGTCCCACGGCAGTGCCCCACCTGCTGTGGTATGATATCTCAAACCCACGCAACCCCCATCAAGTCCCCATTTTTAATTTACCTTATGGACTGGTGCCTTTTCAGTTGGTTGCTCATTTTAATCACGTCAGCATCAGTGGAAAAACATATGGAGGAGCTGCCAGCAGACATGACCTTAGGTCATGTCAGTAGAATGCTGGGAGTGCCTCTCTCTGCAACAGTTTTCCACTAATTCCTACTGTGAGCTGGTTGCATGGGAGGGAGGCACCCTATGCCTCAGGGACTCACAAAAACAGCACACCCTGTGCCCACTATAGATACGCCAGTATTACTTATATAACACTGTCCACTCACGTACTTGATTGTTTGTGAATTGTGTACTGTAACTAACTTACTACTGCATTCTGGCGCTTGGTAAATTCCACAATTTAGCAGTCCCCACAGAAATCTATGGGGGCTGCCTTTGCAAATGAAAACTGAGAAACCATAGCCGAGATCTCTGATACCTTCTGCTGTCCCCTGGGGATACTTCATTTTTACTGGTGTCCCCCAAAAATCTTTTGATAAACATGCACACAAAATAGGTGCTTCTGTCAATATATAAGCAGCCAGTAACACCTAGATTATGTCACTCTACAAATATGTATCTTACTCAGGAACAGAAGTGTGATTCATCATAAGGGAGTATTTTCTATCTCACTCGCCTCTGGAGAAAGTAGAATCAGGCAAGGAAAGACAATCCAACAGGACACTACACATTTGCTGCTTCTCCGAAGCTGACCAATGGGAGCAGGCAAGGATTGGTCAGTGAGACCTGATCACTGTTGGCGTTTGTCAGCTGGTACCCACCCTCCTTGGGGACTGGCTCCCCTTCAGAGTTGTGATATCATAGCCCAGCACCACACTTCCAGCATTTCACGGACCATGGAGGAATTGCAGTGTTCAGCTTCACATGTCTGTTCGGGACACCACAATGAAAATATAATGAGTGATATTAATCTTGGCACCTTAGACCACTGCGTAGAAGTAGAAGCACCAGCGAGTTTTCATACACTGACAGTAGGAAGTGGGTAGTGATCAGCCATTTACTGATCAATGTCTGCCTGCTCCTTCCTATAGACATCAGATGTCTATAGGAAGTGACGACCGCCAGCTAATAGGCCGTGAATGGTCCTGAGTCAGCATGCTAACAGACCTCTTTTTTGCAGTATTCTTCAGGCGTAACTAAATAAAAGAGATAGTTTGTGTAAACAGAGTTCTTTTCTAATCTACCCAAATACCTGTTCATAGGGCCTGAGTTTTACACTATTGCATATGAAGTTGAATGTAACATATGTGCTGGTTTCCTTACTCGGGGATCAGCAGCCGCCGCACGCATGTAAGACAGGCACACAGTGCTCAGTCTGTCTATCATCAATAAGCCCGCCCCCAGACTTCTGTGAAACCAGCCAATGGGAGTAGCAGCCCCACCACCGGTAGAGACCCATGCCGTGCCCGGGTAATGTAAGGTGGGGTGTGACCTAATAATTCTCGAAGATATCATTACTGGGAAGATGGCGCTGGCCTTAAGTATAGGTACTGTATTCTTGGGGTGGTCAGCAGGTCCAGGTCCCTCTAGCAGCCCAGGCAGTAAGTACCCGAATCCCCCCCGCGCCCCCTCAGAGCCGCTGCGTGTAACATAAAGAGGTGTGCATTCAGGCTATATAAAAAAGAGTTCCGCTCAGCTAATGACAACAGGAGACTGTGGTTTCAAATGCATCCGGAGTGACTCTAGACGTGACTGCACAGGCTTCAGGCTTGGATTTCTGAGTCATCATGAAATTATTCTGATTCTAAGAAGGGCAGATTTTGACACCTGCTTAGAGGGATTAAATACTTCCATGAGGTCACATTCTATGTTATGATCTTCTAGGAATCTTGCAACAGAACTTCTAGGACCGCAGTGATTAATGCTATTCTATTAATCAGGGTGGACGCAATAGCATTTAAAGGGGTATGGGTCGTTGGGTTGACCCAACTTAGGTTGACACTCATTAGGTCGACCGCTGAAGGTTGACATTGCCCTTAGGTCGACATGCATTAGGCCAACATAGCCGTTAGGTCGGCATGTACTAGGTCAACAGGTCAAAAGGTCGACATGAGTTTTTTCACTGTTTGGTGTTGTTTTCTCCGTAAAGTGATGGGGAACCCAAATTAGTGCACCGTGTCCCCTCGCATGGCAAGCGAACTGTGGGCAAGGTGCCTCGCTTCGCTCAGCACAGATTACCGTTCCAATCGTAGTCCACGTGGATCATTAAGTATGAAAAAATCCAAAAAATAAAAAAAGTGTGAAAAACTTGTGTCGACCTTTTGACCTGTCGACCTAGTACATGTCGACCTAGCGACCATGTCAACCTAATGCATGTCGACCTAAGTTGAGTCGACCTAACGACCGTAACCCCATTTAAAGGGAGGCTAAACTAAAATGTTATATTGCCATATAATAATGTTGAGCTGCTAGCAGCATTCACAAGTACATTACTGTATGTGAAAATGACATCACTCAGCACAGTAACAAGAGAATGGAGCATTTTTCAATTTGGGCCCTGGGCGGCTGACCCATTTGCAGAAACCTAGTTATGGCCCATACTGTCTTATGCGTTGTAACAAATATACGTTCAGATTTCTAGATATTACTCTCTTGTTCCCCAATATAAAATGTGCTGCCATGCACAGGGCCATACTCTCCAACGGAGCTCTCAGTGCCGGTTTGGGAGCTTTGTTCCTCCATCTCTGTCCCGGGCTTTATCCCGATCCGGCCAGCAGTTAGGGAGGTATAGTCCAGCCCCTAGCAGAGTAATGACGATCAGGTAAATGTAAATTGTGTTTCCACTCCAGTGATGGATAATGGGATTGGGGCAGTCTAGCACGTCAGAAGTCGTATGTCTCCGAGGAAAAGAGCATCTTTGGAAGAAGTGGAAGGCTGAAGTGGTCATATACATACCTAGATTCATTTTGGACTTTTCAGATCAGCGCCTTTGAATGTCTCCTATCTCTACATCTTGGGATTTGTAGTTTCTGGGGCTGTCATGCTTCACTGATGCTCATTCTGTTACAGGGACCAATGGGGGGGTCATTCCGAGTTGATCGTAGCTGTGCTAAATTTAGCACAGCTACGATCATTCACACTGACATGCGGGGGGGATGGCCAGCACAGGGCTAGTCCGCCCCGCATGTCAGTGCCGGCCCCCCTCCCTGCAGAAGTGCAAAAGCATCGCACAGCGGCAAAGCCTTTGCATTTAAAGAGTAGCTCCCGACCAGTGCAGATTTAGCGTGCTGGCCGGGAGCTACATTTTGCTCCCTGGCCCGCAGCAGCTGCGTGTGATGTCATGCAGCCGCCGTGGCACGCCCCCTAACGGTCCGGACACACCTGCGTTGGCCGGACCGCGCCCCCTTAATGGCGGCTTAATGCCGCCGTCCAGCCCCCTCCCGCCCAGCGACCACCTCTGGCTCAGAGGCGATCACTAGGCAATGACGGCTGCCATGAGTCGGCGCACTGCGGCGCCGGCGCATGCGCAGTTCCGAACCGATCGATGCGCTGCGACAAACTGCAGCGAGCGATCGGGTCGGAATGACCCTCAATATGCATATCTACGCCTCTGTATACTGCTAGAACATTATTAAACACAACAGGTTTCAAAATGGACACTTAAATACATATTAAATATTTTATTTTGAAAATACTGATCTCTAAAAATATTCAAACCACAAGTGCAATTATATACAATTTAATGGCAAGGTAATGCATTTTCTATAAAGAACAAGTAATGCAACTATTTTAAATAAATATATACTGTAATTGTGTACTGAGCTGAATAAATGCACTTGACACAACTTAAACGCTGGTATCAAAGTCTATCATAATCTGTTTCACCCTTCAACAGCTGGTTGCCATGTTAGGCTGGAGAAGCTTACTTTACTGAGGTATCCGGGCTCTAGGTCACCATGTAAAGGTCAGCAGTAATTAGGTCGACCACTAATGGTCGACATGCATTAGGCCGACATAGAATAAAGGTCGATGTGGCTAATAGGTTGACATGTAAAAGGTTGACAGTGCTTATGGTCGTCATGTGCAAAAGGTAGCTATGTGTAAATTGTCAACACACATATGGACGACACAGCTTTTTGGGGGTTTTAGCATTGTAATCAACTCTTTCATACTTTACTATCCACGTGGACTATGATTGGGAATAGTAACCTTGCCCGAAGCATGGCAAGCGAATCGAGCCATCTGAGGGGACGTTGTACACTACAGTAATTGGGGTTCCATGCTCTTAGCCAGTGAAAGCGACACTGTAAAACTTAAAAATGGTATGTTGACTTTTTTGTGTGTCAACCTTTTTGTGTGTCAACCTTTTGACCCTGCCAGTCAACTTTTCCTAATGGTCGACCTTTTCATGCGTCGACCTTTTGACCATGTTGACCTAATGCATGTTGACTAATAGTGGTCGAACTAATGACTGACGACCTTTCTAATGTAGATCTGGTGAGCCACACCCCTTTATTGAATATGCAGAGTTTGGTGTAAATTTACTAAAGCTTCTAAAAATTAAAAGTGGCGATGTTGCCAAAAGAAACTAATCCGATTCTGTCTATCATTTCCTTATTGCAGCATAGATAATGATAGACAGAATATGATTGGTTGCTATGGGCAATATCACCACTTTTCCTTTTTAGAACCTTTAATAAATTCACCCCAGTAAGTAAAAGCTTTGTAGACGTGCTACAAAGAAATGTTTCCATTGGTTGATTCATAAAAATGGACACAGCCAGCAAAAACTCAGCGACTGGCATGACAGCTTTCTGACGTATTTCACCTGTTTCAGAGCTCATTAGGTCCATTTGCGGCACTGTTTGATATTCGGAGGGGGGGGGGGGATTAGTGGTTCTTTGACTGCCTGCTTTTCCCATTTAGCATATTAATAAGTAAACCAACCCCATTTCCCTTCAGAAATAAATGAATATATTATGAGTTTGGAAATGTAACAGAGATAAATGGTAGAACAGAGCTTCTAAACTGGCATATTACAAATTTCGGAGATATTTGTTACATAAATTTGCAAATACATGATTAGTTGCTGAGCCGCGTCACGGCATCTCTGATATCAGAGAAGCCTTGATGCGCCTCAGCAGCTAACCATGTATTTGCAAATTCATGTAACAAATATCTCTGAAATTCTATGGCCAGATAGGTTCAGGTATTGTTGCGGGTATTAGTCAGTGTGCTGGGGGGATACCAGGGTGGGAAAAGCACCCCCCCCCCTCTCTGTTTGCTGTGACCCCTCCCCTTTTCTAGCACCTGAAGTATCTCCAGAGTGATTGAGCAGCTACCACTGTGTTTGTTTCCATATTACATGCTGTGCAGTGATGAGTGAGGTCTCTGTGGTGAGAATCTGGTGAATCTTCCATGTGTACTTGTTGGCTGGAGACTGTTATCCATTGTTTTCCATTCCGCTATCTGCAGGTAAAAGAAGTGTTAGTATGTTTTGGGTGTTGACAGTAAAAAGACTATAAAATGTACTTAATAAATTGCATTTTTTTTAAATAATAGGTAGCTGTGTTATCAAAAATGCCCTATCAGTGCTTTTTAAATGATAGGAACAAGCTACTCTGACAAAGTGAAGTTGGATATATTCACAACCCAATCCTATTTACCATTATTACCAACATAACTATTCAAAAATTAGGCTGCTATTCAATGACCCACTAAAGAAAGCAATGAGCTTACATATTATACTAGAACTGTGACCCCAAACTATATAAATGTGCCCTGGACCATGCCCGATGTCTAGTGGTTAGTCCACATTACAGCGCTCATTTTATCTCTCAGTGCTTCTGTTATACTGAAGTTAGAGGCGGAAGCAGCAAAAATAGGCTTGCCAGGTTAGTCTAAAAATAAATAAAAGAATGGACACATAAAATACAGCATCACTCATAGCGCTATACAATAGGGAGGGTGGAACAATGTACTGTATAAGTATGGTTTATCTGGGAGGGACTGCATTTTCCTTTTAAGGACATACTGTATATACAGGTTGAGTATCCCTTAACCAAAATGCTTGGGACCAGAAGTATTTTGGATATCGGATTTTTCCGTATTTTGGAATAATTACATACCATAATGAGATATCATGGCGATGGGACCCAAGTCTAAGCACAGAATGCATTTATGTTTCATATACACCTTATACACACAGCCTGAAGGTCATTTAATACAATATTTTTAATAACTTTGTGCATTAAACAAAGTGTATCTACATTCACACAATTCATTTATGTTTCATATACACCTAAAGGTGGGTACACACTATTAGATATATCTGCAGATCAATTGATCTGCAGATATATCTATGTACGGATCGGGCAGTGTGCTGTGCATACACACAGCCCGATCCGTCGGGGGACTGACATCATGAACTGGGCGGGCGCTCGCGCCCGCCCAGTTCACCTGTCAATCACCGCCGGCCGCCGCAGCATGTGTACGGGCGGTCGGACGACCGCCCCGTACACACACAGCGACGGGCCAATATATCGTTAGATATATTGGCTGTCGGCTGTGCTGCGCGGCCGACGCGATACGTCTGTGAATGACGGAGTTCACAGACGTATCGCCCGTACACACTGGCCGACGGTCCCGCGATGTATCGGCCGTTCAAGAGAACGGCCGATACATCGACCAGTGTGTACGGGCCTTTAAACACAGCCTGAAGGTCATTTAATACAATATTTTTAATAACTTTGTGTATTAAACAAAGTTTGTTTACATTGAGCCATCAAAAAACAAAGGTTTCACTATCTCACACTCACTCAAAAAATTCCGTATTTCGGAATATTTGGATATGGGATACTCAACCCCTGTATACACACATACACTTTGGCTATTGACATCCAATTACATTTATTTCCTTAAGTAAGAATACATAAAAAATATTATATATATATATATATATATATATATATATATATATATATATATAAAACAACCTTGAAATCTTCCGGCACTCCAGACAAACTGACTTGCTCCGGTGCCCTCCTGTGGGACTGTAAACCCAGGTATGTAGAAATCCAGAATGGAATAGGCGGCACTCAGAGACTGATAACCACAGGTAAACGTGAAAAAAGCCCCTTGGGGCCTGCTTTAATGTAAAACATTAAAGCAGGCCCCAAGGGGCTTTTTTCACGTTTACCTGTGGTTTTCAGTCTCTGAGTGCCGCCTATTCCATTCTGGATTTATATATATATATATATATATATATATGTATTTTGAGGCTGTGAGAGCTATATATTTGAGGCAGAAAAGGTCTTAAATCCAATAGGGCTTCCTGAGGCACAGTAAGGGCTTCCAGTTTCCTATGTATAAGCGAGCCAGCAAGCAATGGTGGCTCGAGGGGCGGGCTGACAGGGCCGTCGCCCAGAGCAATGTAGCCTGGAAGGACGCAGCCCTTCAGTCTCTGCATCATTCCACCTCCCCTCCTGGTCTGTGCAGCTGCTGTTGGACGCACACTCTGCGCTGCCTTTTTTCAACATGGCTGCTAGGCACTAGGATCCAGTAGCTCTCCACAGAGGTGTGACCTCTGATGCTTCTACGCATGCACACGCGGCTCCGCCGCGCATCTCTCCTCTGGCATCCTGTATGAACAGATGTGCCCCTGAGTTACTCCATGTAACAGAATTTACACTGAGACCCCAAAGTCCACTGTGCCACTCAGAGTCGGACTAGCCCACAGGGGAACAGGGGAAACCACCGGTAGGCCCCACTACCTCATACCTCCCAACATGACCCTCTCCAGGAGGGACAAAATACTCTACTTCTGGACATTTTTTCTAATTTGTGAGTGGAGGCACCTGTTTTGGACAGGTGAATGGATAAGAAAAGGGTTTCAGCACAGGTGAAGCAATCATAAATTAAGAAGGAACTCCAGGAGCAGAGCATTCTGTCCCTCCTAGAGAGGGTCATGTTGGGAGGTATGCTACCTGTGGGCCCTCCTCCTCCTCTAGGGATCAGGTTCCAGTCTCTATCCTAGTGCACATGAATTATACATATGTTACATTATACTTCATAAGAACATGGTTTATTATATCTTTACCAAGGGGCACAGAACATGTACTCTGTAATGGTTAGCCAAACCTCTGTGGTGGCTGGCCACACCCTTAAGCATGGGCCCCTACAACAGCATTCCCCCAGTGGGCCCTTCATTCCCCACTCCGACTATCACAGCATAAATAAACCCTAATGCCACCACTGTGTTTAAACCACATACAGTCTGTGTACTACACTGGTGCACCACTAATATTATTATTATCCTTTATTTATATGGCACCACAAGGGTTCCGCAGCGCCCAATTACAGTGCCCAGCATAACCCTAAAGCTCCTTACTGCAACTAGACAATCCTTGTAATCTATACCTGCTGAGTGTAAACCCTGTGTTACCTGTCTTTGCTTCTACCTGGTTAATAAACCACCTTCTGGTTAAGTCAGAGGTACTCAAACATGTACCCTCAAGGCATCCCAACGGTCAAGGTTTTAAGTATATCCATGCTTGGCCACAGGTGACTTAATTAACACCTCGGTCAATTTGATTTAATCATCTGTGCTCAGCCATGGATATACCTAAAACCTGGACCGTTGGGGTGCCTTAAGGCTTGACTTTAAGAACCACTAAGTAAAGTAATTTAGGGGTCTATTCATGAAGCAGTGAAAAGTGTGGAGAAGTGAGCCAGTGGAGAAGTTGCCCATGGAGACCAATCAGCATTGAAGTAACATTTATAATTTGCATACTATACAATTGTACAGAGCAGCTGATTGGTAGCCATGGGTAACTTCTCCACAGCCTCACTTCTCCACTCTTTTCACTGCTTCATGAATAGACCCCTACTGTGTGGACTAACCTCCATTTGCACACCACTGCCAATAGCTACTGCCTCTCCTCTGCTTTATCCTTCACCCAGGTCTCATTTTGCATAGCTGCCAATGAACAGCAATAAACATTGTTGCAGGTGTAGTTGTAGGCAGTGGGGAGGAGATGATGGTATAAGTGAGCGAAGGAAAAGCATATGAGGGCAAAGGGCCTCGTGAGAGTTTTCAGCAGGCACTCCCAACCTCTGTTCTCAAGGCACACTAACAGTCCAGGTTTTAGTTATATCCATGCTTGAGCACAGGTGATTTAATTAGTACCTCAGTTATTTTGATTTATAGGCCCTACACACTGGCCGATTTTCTGAAAGATATGAACGATCTCGTTCATAAATGAACGAGAACTCGTTCATATCTTTCAGTGTGGAGACTCCAGCGATGAACGATGCGCGGCCCCGCGCTCGTTCATCGCTGGTCTCCCGTCGGCTGTGCATGCAGGCCAATATGGACGATCTCGTCCATATTTGCCTGCACTTCAATGCAGCCGCGTGACGAGGGGAGTGAAGAAACTTCACTCCCCCCGTCACTGGGTCGCTCGTCGGCCGTTTCGGCCGTCGGGCACCTCCGCGGCGCATCGTCAAATGAGTAGGGCCCCTAAGTCTAAAGGGGAGTGGGAGACAGGCAGGGAAAACACATATGGGGAGATAGGGCGCAAGAAGCATGGAGCAGTGGGTTAGGATAAGAGCAGGAAGGCTTTGATAAAGAAGTAGTTCTTAGCTATTTACCTGACATCTTTTCCTCCTACAAAACCAGAAATTGTATTTTTTTTTTATGGCTTAATAAAGTTTAAAAAGTATTTTTTTACTAATATATTAAATATTTTCATGAAAAAATATACATATCTAGGGTGTGTTTTGCATCCCCCCTCCCATATCCATAGACCCTCATTTTAAAATAACTTCCAACTCCCCCATTGGCAATAGATCTCCAGTGGTTTTAAATCGTAATATTACACCCCACACGTCCTTTGTAGCTAAAAAGAAATTTTACAAAATCCATGTTTAAGAGCCCATTTAAAGTTTTGTAGGGAGGTGAAGAGTCTCATAGAGAGAGTTCCAATGGCACGGAGAAACAATGGAGGCGTGAGTAGGAGGAAGTAATGAGTTAGCAGGAGAGGCAGCATTCATTAGAGAATTATACCTCCCAACTTGACCCTCTCCAGGAGGGACAAAATGCTCTGCTTCTGGACTCTTTTAATTTATGATTGCCGGCACCTGTGTTGAACAGGGTAATTGAAAGGTATTTCAGCACAGGTGATGGCAATCACACAGTAAGAGGGAAGTCCAGGAGCAGAGAATTCTGTCCCTCCTGCAAAGGGTCACGTTGGGAGTTATAAGTGAGGAGGGTAGGTGGGTGGGAGATTAGGTCAGAGATTTATATAGGAGAAGATTGGGTAAGGGCTTTGTAAATGAGTGTGGGAAGTTTGAATTGGGTTCTGAAGGGGAGCCGGTGTAGGGCTTGTAGGAGAGAAGAGACAGACATTGGGCCTAATTCTGAGGTGATCGCAGCAGCAATTTTGTTAGCAGTTGGGCAAAACCATGTGCACTGCAGGAGGGGCAGATATAACATGTGCAGAGAGATTTGGGTTTGGTGTATTCAAACTAGTGATGTGCACCGGACATTTTTCGGGTTTTGTGTTTTGGTTTTGGATTCGGTTCCGCGGCCGTGTTTTGGATTCGGACGCGTTTTGGCAAAACCTCACCGAAATTTTTTTGTCGGATTCGGGTGTTTTTTACAAAAAACCCTAAAAAACAGCTTAAATCATGGAATTTGGGGGTCATTTTGATCCCATAGTATTATTAACCTCAATAACCATAATTTCCACTCATTTTCAGTCTATTCTGAACACCTCACAATATTATTTTTAGTCCTAAAGCTAAGCGACACAAGTGGCCGACACAAACACCTGGCCCATCTAGGAGTGGCACTGCAGTGTCAGGCAGGATGGCACTTCAAAAAAATAGTCCCCAAACAGCACATGATGCAAAGAAAAAAAGAGGCGCACCAAGGTCACTGTGTGACTAAGCTAAGCGACACAAGTGGCCGACACAAACACCTGGCCCATCTAGGAGTGGCACTGCAGTGTCAGGCAGGATGGCACTTCAAAAAAATTGTCCCCAAACAGCACATGATGCAAAGAAAAATTAAAGAAAAAAGAGGTGCAAGATGGAATTGTCCTTGGGCCCTCCCACCCACCCTTATGTTGTGTAAACAGGACATGCACACTTTAACGAACCCATCATTTCAGCGACAGGGTCTGCCACACGACTGTGACTGAAATGACTGGTTGGTTTGGGCCCCCACCAAAAAAAGAAGCAATCAATCTCTCCTTGCACAAACTGGCTCTACAGAGGCAAGATGTCCACCTCATCATCATCCTTCGATTCCTCACCCCTTTCACTGTGTACATCACCCTCCTCACAGATTATTAATTCGTCCCCACTGGAATCCACCATCTCAGGTCCCTGTGTACTTTGTGGAGGCAATTGCTGCTGGTGAATGTCTCCACGGAGGAATTGATTATAATTCATTTTGATGAACATCATCTTCTCCACATTTTCTGGAAGTTACCTCGTACGCTGATTGCTGACAAGGTGAGCGGCTGCACTAAACACTCTTTCGGAGTACACACTGGAGGGAGGGCAACTTAGGTAGAATAAAGCCAGTTTGTGCAAGGGCCTCCAAATTGCCTCTTTTTCCTGCCAGTATACGTACGGACTGTCTGACGTGCCTACTTGGATGCAGTCACTCATATAATCCTCCACCATTCTTTCAATGGTGAGAGAATCATATGAAGTGACAGTAGACGACATGTCAGTAATCGTTGGCAGGTCCTTCAGTCCGGACCAGATGTCAGCAATCGCTCCACACTGGCCTGCATCACCGCCAGCGGGTGGGCTCGGAATTCTTAGCCTTTTCCTCGCACCCCCAGTTGCGGGAGAATGTGAAGGAGGAGATGTTGACGAGTCACGGTCCGCTTGACTTGACAATTTTCTCATCAGCAGGTCTTTGAAACTCTGCAGACTTGTGTCTGCCGGAAAGAGAGATACAACGTAGGTTTTAAATCTAGGATCGAGCACGGTGACCAAAATGTAGTGCTCTGATTCCAACAGATTGACCACCCGTGAATCCTGGTTAAGCGAATTAAGGGCTCCATCCACAAGTCCAACATGCCTAGCGGAATCGCTCTGTTTTAGCTCCTCCTTCAATGTCTCCAGCTTCTTCTGCAAAAGCCTGATGAGGGGAATGACCTGACTCAGGCTGGCAGTGTCTGAACTGACTTCACGTGTGGCAAGTTCAAAGGGTTGCAGAACCTTGCACAACGTTGAAATCATTCTCCACTGCGCTTGAGTCAGGTGCATTCCCCCTCCTTTGCCTATATCGTGGCCAGATGTATAGGCTTGAATGGCCTTTTGCTGCTCCTCCATTCTCTGAAGCATATAGAGGGTTGAATTCCACCTCGTTACCACCTCTTGCTTCAGATGATGGCAGGGCAGGTTCAGGAATGTTTGGTGGTGCTCCAGTCTTCGGCACGCGGTGGCTGAATGCCGAAAGTGGCCCGCAATTCTTCGGGCCACCGACAGCATCTCTTGCACGCCCCTGTCGTTTTTTAAATAATTCTGCACCACCAAATTCAATGTATGTGCAAAACATGGGACGTGCTGGAATTTGCCCAGATGTAATGCACGCACAATATTGCTGGCGTTGTCCGATGTCACAAATCCCCAGGAGAGTCCAATTGGGGTAAGCCATTCTGCGATGATGTTCCTCAGTTTCCGTAAGAGGTTGTCAGCTGTGTGCCTCTTCTGGAAAGCGGTGATACAAAGCGTAGCCTGCCTAGGAACGAGTTGGCGTTTGCGAGATGCTGCTACTGGTGCCGCTGCTGCTGTTCTTGCTGCGGGAGGCAATACATCTACCCAGTGGGCTGTCACAGTCATATAGTCCTGAGTCTGCCCTGCTCCACTTGTCCACATGTCCGTGGTTAAGTGGACATTGGGTACAACTGCATTTTTTAGGACACTGGTGACTCTTTTTCTGAGGTCTGTGTACATTTTCAGTATCGCCTGCCTAGAGAAATGGAACCTAGATGGTATTTGGTACCGGGGACACAGTACCTCAATCAAGTCTCTAGTTGCCTCTGAATTAATGGTGGATACCGGAACCACGTTTCTCACCGCCCAGGCTGCCAAGGCCTGAGTTATCTGCTTTGCAGCAGGATGACTGCTGTGATATTTCATCTTCCTCGCAAAGGACTGTTGGACAGTCAATTGCTTACTGGAAGTAGTACAAGTGGTCTTCCGACTTCCCCTCTGGGATGACGATCGACTCCCAGCAGCTACAACAGCAGCGCCAGCAGCAGTAGGCGTTACACTCAAGGATGCATCGGAGGAATCCCAGGCAGGAGAGGACTCGTCAGACTTGCCAGTGACATGGCCTGCAGGACTATTGGCTTTCCTGGGTAAGGAGGAAATTGACACTGAGGGAGTTGGTGGTGTGGTTTGCAGGAAGGGATTTAGTGGTCAGTGGACTGCTTCCGCTGTCACCCAAAGTTTTTGAACTTGTCACTGACTTATGATGAATGCGCTGCAGGTGACGTATAAGGCAGGATGTTCCGAGGTGGTTAACGTCCTTACCCCTACTTATTACAGCTTGACAAAGGCAACACACGGCTTGACACCTGTTGTCCCCATTTGTGTTGAAATAATTCCACACCGAAGAGCTGATTTTTTTTGTATTTTGACCAGGCATGTCAATGGCCATATTCGTCCCACAGACAACAGGTGTCTCCCCGGGTGCCTGACTTAAACAAACCACCTCACCATCAGAATCCTCCTTGTCAATTTCCTCCCCAGCGCCAGCAACACCCATATCTTCATCCTGGTGTACTTCAACAGTGACATCTTCAATTTGACTATCAGGAACTGGACTGCGGGTGCTCCTTCCAGCACTTGCAGGGGGCGTGCAAATGGTGGAAGGCGCAAGCTCTTCCCGTCCAGTGTTGGGAAGGTCAGGCATCGCAACCGACACAATTGGACTCTCCTTGGGGGTTTGTGATTTAGAAGAACGCACAGTTCTTTGCTGTGCTTTTGCCAGCTTAAGTCTTTTCATTTTTCTAGCGAGAGGATGAGTGCTTCCATCCTCATGTGAATCTGAACCACTAGCCATGAACATAGGCCAGGGCCTCAGCCGTTCCTTGCCACTCCGTGTCGTAAATGGCATATTGGCAAGTTTACGCTTCTCATCAGATGCTTTCAATTTTGATTTTTGGGTCATTTTACTGAACTTTTGTTTTTTGGATTTTACATGCTCTCTACTATGACATTGGGCATCGGCCTTGGCAGACGACGTTGATGGCATTTCATCGTCTCGGCCATGACTAGTGGCAGCAGCTTCAGCACGAGGTGGAAGTGGATCTTGATCTTTCCCTATTTTAACCTCCACATTTTTGTTCTCCATTTTTTAATGTGTGGAATTATATGCCAGTATCAATAGCGATGGCCTACTACTATATATACTGCGCACAACTGAAATGCACCACAGGTATGGATGGATAGTATACTTGACGACACAGAGGTAGGTAGAGCAGTGGCCTTCCGTGTTGTACTGCTATATATACTGGTGGTCACTGTGTCAGCAAACTGCAAAACTAAAATGCACCACAGGTATAGAATGTAGATGGATAGTATACTTAATGACGACACAGAGGTAGGTACAGCAGTGGCCTTCCGTACCGTACTGCTATATATAGTATACTGGTGGTCACTGTGTCAGCAAACTGCAAAACTAAAATGCACCACAGGTATAGAATGTAGATGGATAGTATACTTAATGACGACACAGAGGTAGGTACAGCAGTGGCCTTCCGTACTGTACTGCTATATATAGTATACTGGTGGTCACTGTGTCAGCAAACTGCAAAACTAAAATGCACCACAGGTATAGAATGTAGATGGATAGTATACTTAATGACGACACAGAGGTAGGTACAGCAGTGGCCTTCCGTACCGTACTGCTATATATAGTATACTGGTGGTCACTGTGTCAGCAAACTGCAAAACTAAAATGCACCACAGGTATAGAATGTAGATGGATAGTATACTTAATGACGACACAGAGGTAGGTACAGCAGTGGCCTTCCGTACCGTACTGCTATATATAGTATACTGGTGGTCACTGTGTCAGCAAACTGCACAACTGAAATGCACCACAGGTATAGAATCTAGATGGATAGTATACTTAATGACGACACAGAGGTAGGTACAGCAGTGGCCTACTGTACCGTAATGCTATATATTATATACTGGTGGTCACTGGTGAGCAAAACTCTGCACTGTACTCCTCCTATATAATATTATACTGGTGGTCCCCAGTCCCCACAATAAAGCAGCACACTGAGCACAGATATGGAGTGTTTTTCAGGCAGACAACGTATACTGGTGGTCACTGTCAGCAAAACTCTGCACTGTACTCCTGCTATATAATACAGCTGCTCCCCAGTCCCCACAATTAAGCAGTGTGAGCACAGATATATGCAGCACACTGAGCACAGATATGGAGCGTTTTTTTCAGGCAGAGAACGGATAACTGGTGGTCACTGATCAGCAAAACTCTGCACTGTACTCCTCCTATATTATACAGCTGCTCCCCAGCCCTCCCCACAATTAAGCAATAATGCACAATCAAGTTCAACAATAACGGAGAGGACGCCAGCCACGTCCTCTCCCTAACATTTCCAATGCACAAGTGAAAATGGCGGCGACGCGCGGCTGCTTATATAGAATCCGAATCTCGCGAGAATCCGACAGCGGGATGATGACGTTCGGGCACGCTCGGGTTAACCGAGCCATACGGGAGAATCCGAGTATGGCTCGGACCTGTGTAAAAAGGGTGAAGTTCGGGGGGGTTCGGTTTCCGAGAAACCGAACCCGCTCATCACTAATTCAAACTGAAATTTAAATTGCAGTGTAAAAATAAAGCAGCCAGTATTTACCCTGCACAGAAACAATATAACCCACCCAAATCTAACCCAAATCTTGCCCAATTGCTAACAAACGCTGCTGCGATCAACTCAGAATTACCCCCATTGTGCGTTTGGAGAGGAAGTTAAAGGCACCAGCATGCAGAACAGATTTGAGTGTTGAGAGATGGGAGACAGGGAGGCTTGATAATTACAGTAGCCCAATCTGGAGATAACCAAAAGCGGATGAGGGTCTTAGTTGCCTTAAGGGTCTGATCCTGGAGTTATTATTGAGATGGAAATGGCATGACTGTTAATGGGGGTACACACAGAGCGATGTTCGGCTAATTTCTAGGCAATCTGACTGAACATCGCTCCATGTGTAGGGGTCC